>NC_064255.1:5902500-6202500 GCF_003254725.2 Canis lupus dingo
CGGGAGCTGGGGCTGGGGTGGGGTGGGGGTGGGGGTGGGGGTGCCAGTGAGCGCCGCCGTCCGCGGCCGCCGCCGTGCGAGCCCGCACGCCCCGGCTCGAGGTGCCCGCGCTTGGCCCGCGAGGCTGGCGTGCGGGGCGCTTCCAGTCTGGGGCGGGGGCGGCGGCGGCGGGAGGCGGTTTGCCGTCCCGGGGCGGCTGGGGCTGGGGGCGCAGGGCTGCGGGAACTCGGCCCGGGTGCGCGGCCGGAGGAGGGGGGCGTCTTTCTGCAACAGCCCGACTGCCCTAAGCACCTTCCCCGACCGCCGCGAGTGCGACTCCCCCCTCCTTTAGCACTCCGTAGCACTTTCTAAATACTTCTGTAGTGACACCCGCACGCCTGACCTTCCGCCGTGCGTTTTTTAAAGCGTTGTCTACGCGTCTTCCCTTCCTCGCTGGATTTATCGTTGGCCTTGACATGCACTCTCTTGGCTATTCGCTGAAGACCTTCAGTGCTGTCCCATTGACCTAAGCTCTGTCTTTCTAATCCCTAACAACCTTGTGAGATAAACATTATCATCCGCATTTTATAAATAAGAAAATGAGACTCAGGTTAAATTACCCGTAATGATATAGCAAATAAACGGGTTGAAACGATTTTTCTCATTCCAAGTGCAAGAATGTTTCCCCTATATCACAGTTAACTCTGTAGCACAATGCTTAGCGCATTAATAGGTAAATGTTAAATTTTAAGATATACCTTTTGGAAGGCACATTAGGCTATCCCATACCGATTTGTATACCCTTTATAGATTTCCCCCCCAAGCATTGGTATTTCAAAGTATTAAAAGTTTATTAACAAACAATAGAACATCCAATAATTAGTAAATTTTGTATCAGCTGACATAAAGAAAACACAAAAAAACAACCAAACTCGAAAAATGTTTTCCCTTCTCATTGGTGAAAAAGGGGCAGCTTCATTTTTTTTCATTAAACCTGAAGTTGTCTTACCCAGTTTTACGATCCTAGACTCTATTTTCTTGTTTCTTCAGATCTCTTTCTAGAAATTGTGCAGGCATGATGACTGCTTAGGACAGGCCACAAACAACATGAAGAAAGCCTAGACTGCATCTTCCCCTCCACTTTCAGTGCCATTCAAGGAACAGTATCCCCAAGACATGACACACAGTGTCATCAGTCCCTTGACAGATGCATTCACATCCCTCCCACCTCTGCACTTGGTCATCCACCCAGACCTGTCTTCTGGGACTTACCAAGTTCTCAAACTGGTCTTAGGGTCCATTTGAAAGCACTTTAAATTTGGTGAGCACCCCAAAGAGCTTTGGTTTATGTAGATCATATCTAGGGATATTTACCATTTATAAATTAAAATTTGAAAATGTTTGTAAATTTATGTAAAATAAAAAATTTGTTACAAGTTAACTGTTTTCCAAAACAAAACAAAACAAAAAAAATTGATGAAAAGTGTGGCATTCTTTCCATCTTCTTAAATCTCCTTGATATCTGGCTTAATAGAAGACAGCTGGATTTTCATGTTTGCTTCTGCATCCAATCTGTTGCAATATGTTGTTTTGGTTGAACTATATGAGAAAAATTCAGACTCACAGCTATATAATTGGCAAAAGGAGGCTCTCATGTACCTCCCCAGGGTTCTCAGATGAAACTTTGAGAATGCTGATCTAGGTATCTATCTTAACATCTTAAAAACTTGAGTATTTTGTTTCTCATTGCAAAGACTTAATAAATACCCATTCTAAGGTATTAGAGACTGAGCACTTCAATGTTCACCAGCCAAAGATATTTATGTTTCATGAAGGAACGTTTTTATTTGTACAGAATCTAATTCCAATAGAATATCAGACATTTGGCAAGCAACACAGGGCAGAATAGTTATTTAATATTACCGCTTTGCTTACCTAATCTATCTAATCGAGCATCTAAATGTCTACTGGGCTAATATGTCAAGTAACTCATATACAAAAAAGCACTTAAAAACCTATAGTAACTGTGTAATGTGGTAAGCATTTGTAACATTTCTATTGCAGTTGGACTGCTGGTTTGGCTTGGCCAGGGTTCTGATCTGCACCCTATGAAGCATATAGTATGCTCCTAAGACCCTTGTGGTTCTTAACCTGGATCCCTGGATCCATAGATGGGCTTTAAGGGGTCTCTTAACCTTCCTGAAGTGTACAAAAATTTTGTGCTCATGTCTCTTTATAGGCAGAATTTTCCTTATTTAAGACAAATGGAGTGAAACAACTATTTGAGTTGCCTCTTAATACTTTTCCAGTAGTTCTCAAACTCCTCAAAGACATACATTCAGAAGTGGAGAAGTACATGGACCGTTTCTTTTTCTCTTGACATATTCTGAAAAGGGCCACAATTCTTCATTTTATGGAGACATGCCCTTAAATAATGCCATTTTGTTTTGATTTTAAACTTCGTTTTCCTTCTTGTTCAGTTATCACCATATACAATGGTTTAATTTTCACTCTTGTCACCAATAAAAATTCATTTCTTCCTGGTATAGACGCTGCTCCATTTAGTAGCATTTGAAAATCTCATCAACACTGTGAGGTTAGACTGGGAATTTAAGTCTACCACTCTGAGCATCTTCTTTTATTGGAAAGAAAATTGATGATAGTGGTTTTTGTACTTGGCATGCTTCCAGCAAAGCTAAATCTTTTAACTCCTCCTCAAAGGAATATTATGTTTAAGAAAGAAAAACAAACTAGATAAACACATATAACTAAAAGGGAAAGAAAAATTTCAACTTGAAGTTAAATAAATGAGATATCTTTACAAGCAAATTGTAATTTCCATTGGAGTTGAGTAATATAAGACAGCAAATGAGATCCATCAATCTAGGCAACTTCTCTACCCGTTCCCAAGCACATTTATTGTGGTTATTTTTTATTATGTTCTGAACTCTGACAGCATACCCAGCATTGTACCAAGTAGTCAAAGACATAATCCTGGCTCTAAATTTAAGAACCCACTTCCACACAGATTTGCCCTCACAAACCCAACTTCTTAATTGCAAAGCCCAACTGTAGAACATGCATTTATAGTGCAACAACATCTATCTCTTGTAGACATATATAACAGTTGCCCCTACCAAGAAAAATGGAGGGAAGGTGGAATTAACTACAGACAGTGATACTTATAGATACTCAGAGCATTTTTATTGTTTAACTGCTAGGTTTCCAAATGCACTTCCCTGGTTTTTTTGTTCTTCCTATGATTGATTGAGAATGTGAACTAGAAATGCCCATGGAATGGAATCTTATCTCCTGGGAGCCCACCAGAAGTGATTTTGGCAATTGTGATGGCAACCTAATGGCTTTTTATTGGCTAATTTCAGATGTATATAACTTATTTGTTTATACTTTGTCCAAGTCCAAAAAAGAATTTGTGATCCCCAGCATATTTGTAATAGACTATAGTTGTTAAAAGTATATCTTAAGAGTTTAACAGAGCTGAGTTAACTTTGATTAAGTAACTTAGCCTTTTGTATCTCTTATTCCTACCTACAAAATCTGGAGGGAAATGAGGTGTCATTAAATTACGTACATGCCTTAAATTGGATACTAATAATTGCTACTATATATTGAGTACTAATGATATGCTACACATTTGGTGCTCAAAGAATCCTGTGATACTGACACTATTATTACCAGCATTTTTCAAATGAATAAACAGGCACAGAGAAGTTCAGTAATGTTCTCAAGATCACACAGATAGTAAATGATCAGCATTTAAACTCAGTCTAACTCCAGAGCACACACTCTTAATCATTCTGCCATGTAGACTTAATACAATATATGCACTTAATACAATGCCAGGTACTCGATAAATAGTAAGCTACTATTATTATACATATAAGTGACATAGCAGAGGATCCCTGGGTGGCTCAGTGGTTTAAGCACCTGCCTTCGGCCCAGGGCATGATCTCAGAGTCCCAGGATCGAGTCCCACATCAGGCTCCCTGCATGGAGCCTGCTTCTCCCTCTGCCTGTGTCTCTGCCCCTCTCTCTCTTTCTCTCTCTCTCTCTCATGAATAAATAATTTTTTTTAAAGTGACATAGCAAAAAAATGTTTATTCTCTCATAGCATAAAATTTAAAATAAAATGTATATAGTTAGTCACTGTCTTCCTTTTATTCTCTGGAAGTAGCTGATGCTACCTTTAGTTTGGTTTAAGTTAGACATAAGCCTGTTCTGCATTTCTTTTTAAAAATAAAAGTCATTTTAAAAAAGTTTTACTTCCTTGAATTTTAGAAAACATCAAGTATCAGTTAGATAAAGCATCCATCTGGCTTTTTGATGCTTGTACTAATTTTTTTTTCAGTGACCTTGTAGTCATTATTTATAGTTTCCTTTGAAGATCAGAGAACCTTAGGTTGCTTATTGCCCTAATCTTTAGAAAAGATCTGTGACAGATTTTTCTGATCCCAAAGAATACATCAAATCATATGAAACTGCTCAGTTATCAGGCCATGAAAACAGAGGTCATTTCTACTAAAGAATAGATTACTCCAGCTTCATCATGAAAAGAATATTCCGCTTGGAAATACCCAGGTGGGTTTGCATTTTGAATATGTACCAGCTGTGATGGAAAAGAACAGTCTAATCCTTTCGACTCCTGTAGCCCACTGCCTCACTTGCAGAGCAGGGGATGTGAAAGAAATAGTGTCAGAAAACATTTCAATATAAAAATTTTATACTCATACTCAATGAAATGAATTAAGTAACTGAAGAAAAGTTAAGCACTTAGGAACATTGGTTGGTTCTAGTCACCAGGTCATTTAACTGCAGTCACCAAAACTCTTTCCCAGGTTATTATTAGCTCGGCTTAAGTACAGACACCCCTGAGATGGAAACCCCAACTTACAAATTCTCATCTCTGCAAAATTGCAAAATTTCATAAAATACTTTTAGCCCTTTCAATTGGGGGACTTAAGGGTAATTACTGGCAATTAGTAAGTAAAGAACTAGCTCCACGGAAGCCGCTTCTGCTACTATATGAATGAGAAAAAGGACACAGTCCCAGAGCAGGTTGTGCTGACTTTGCTGTCTCTGGATTAGATTCCTTCTGTACTATTCCGCGCTAACCTTCAGTACTCTGGGGACTAGGTTATGTAGGAATGAGGCTGCTTAGGACATTTTGCCCTTTTTTTCCCATGGCGTCGCACAGGCAGAGCAGAGAGAGCCAGGCTGCCTACCATGCACATTTATTCTTTCCCACCCTCTTCCTCTCTCTCTCTATTCAGTGGACGATGTCTTCCAGAAAATCTTTTCTCAGTGTCATTCACCCTCATCAGAGCAGTTAACTTGTTCCCTCAGGAGACTCCATCTAGTACAGGCTTCAGACCTGTTCTGGCAAGCCACCTCATAGGCACTCCTCATTAACTCAGGAAAAGCATGCGAAGAATTGAGACTTGGACCAATCTCTGAAGATGGGAGAAGCACTGTGAATTGGCTAATGCCATCTATGGCATATGGACTGGTGTGCATTTGTTAATAGGAAGAGTAGAACTAGCATATTCAGATTCTCCTGTCTTCTCTGAGGGAGGTGGAAAAGAAAGGAAGAGAAAGCTCCTGTGAGATTGGGACTTTTGTTTGTTTTGTTCACTATTGTATCCTCATCCCCTAGAAGAAGGCCCTTCTCCTAGTAGGTGCTCACTAAACATGCGATGAGTGAATGAATTAGGGAGTCTAACAATGAAATAGATCCTCGGGGAAAAGGAGAAACAAAGCTGTTAGGGTAATATGGAGAGAACCAATACTTGTTTTGACATTAGTGCCCAGGTGGCCTGCAGAGAAGGCTGCTTGTGTTGGAGCTCACACACAAATGGAGTGATCCATCAATTCTTGGTCTTCTAGGAAGAGCCAATAAACCTCACTGCAGGATGAAGCCCATATCACCTTGTGTGACAATGTTTAAAATACTACTCAATGAGGTTTTGAAAAACTATTCTGGTGTTGATGCCATAGTTTTGTACAATTTTATTGCCAAAGTTTAATATTTCTGGTATACCACAGATGAAGTGGGTTTTTAATGGCCTCAATTGGCCTTATAATATCTGTAAGTTGAGCACTACTAATTTTGTTAATTATTAAGCAGGATCTTTGTTCTCCAACCCAGTAGAAACCCTCCAAAAAGAACGCTTTTTAAAATCTTCTTCAGAAAGACGTAAGCTAATACCTTGCTTCAGGTGTACAGATTCTAATTCTAATGTCTAAGTTAAGCTGAGTTAATCAGTCTAAGTGATGAAATCAGTGCCCAGTGGGATGTCAGAGTCAGAGAGCAGAGAAGGGAACCCAGATGGCCAGACCCTCACAGTATGAGTTCAAGATTTGTTCAATAGACCATGAATTTCTGGGTCCTTAGTCACTGTCATATTAAAATGTAAGTACAAGGGTGCCTGGCTGGTTCAGTCCATAGAGCTATGGCTCTTGGTCTCAGGGTTGTGAGTTTGAGGCCCACACTGGGTGTTGAAATTACTTAGAAAAATCAAATCAAATCAAATCAAATCTTTAAAATGTTAAGTACGAAGAGAACTTTCCAAGTTCCAAATAAGTTATCTTTATTTTTATCATTTGCTATTTTCCATATTCTCTCCATTAATACGAATTTGCTAGTTGTTCAGCAAAATAAAATCAATTCTCTAAGAATTAACTAGAATATTGTTGGGATTTTCATAATAATTCACTTCATATTTTTATATATTTTGAAATATGCTAAAGTATGTGAAATGTGGAAGTTCATATTACCTAACTCAATCACCTAATGGGGGAGGATCTACTCTGTCAGGCTAGTCATTGCAGATACGAAGGAGCTTATAATCTAGTGGGGAAGCAAATGTACCAATAAATATAAGCAACCCTCATTCATTACGCAAATATTTACTGAGCACCTAATAAGTGCCAGTCATTTTTCCAGATGCTGGGACTGCTCAGTGAATAAACATGGTGCCTGCCACAGTAGAGGTATACACACAGAAGACATACCACAGGGGAGAATTAGAGAGGTCCTTACACACAGAGGAAAAATACTTGATTTGAGAAAGGTGGCACTAGTAGGAGATTGACAATAAAATGGAGGTAAGCCAGGGGTGACAGAAAAATGTTCCAGGTAAAAGAATATCGAGTAGAAACGGGAGAGAAGAGTAGGATGTGATATGGGAATACAAGTAGTTTGATTGCGACATAAAACTGTGCATGTATGTGTATGTGTGCGTGTTGGGGGTAGGCAAGAAATAAACATATAATCATAAATTATAAAGGGTCTTAAATCACATGCCTATATGTGTAGATTTTATACTGTAAAATGAAGAGGATGGGGAGTCTTGAAAGAACTGTGAGCAGAGGAGTCATGTTACAGTTCAGGCAGCCCCTGGAATGGGATCGGGGGAGAGGAGGAGGGATTTGGAGACAAGTCAGGAGGATATTACAACAGTGAGAAATTAGACTGCTGAGGGCTCAGTAAGTAGGAATGGAAAATAGTTAACACAACAAATAGTTGTTTGGAAGGTAAGAATCTATGATTCCTAGATTTGTAGTTTGAGCACCTGGATTCATCATTCCCCATGACAGGGAAGATGGGGAGAGGATGTGAGATGGGAAGGAGAGGACAAAGAAAAAGGTGAGTATAACTTTGGGCCAGCACATTCAGGGAAAGAAGTCCAATAAACAGTTGAATATACTGTATATCCCAGAGGAGAAAAATGGGCTAAGATAGAAAACTATCAGCATTGATAGGATTGCTTTTGGAGAGGCTGAGTTTTCCTGTAGAGAATATGAAAGCATCAGTGTTTCAGAGAATAGAGGTAGTAGAGGGAAAACAAATGGCCAGAGGGTAGGAAGAGATGCAGAAAAGCTCCAGGTCACAAAACCCAAGCACAGAGAATGTTAAAAACAAAGGAGAGACAAAGAGTGTCAATGTCAAAGAGAGCTCAAGTGATAAAAGGTCAAGATATGAAGAAGAACGAATAGAATTGGCTGCAAAAAAGTCTAGCATACATATCTGGAGGCTTCTACCAGACACCTGTGTGGCCTTTCATTTAGATCAAAGGAATTCTTGGTGACCCATGTATTCTTTTCTTACTTCACCAAGCATTTTAGCATTTCCCTGCCTCGGACTGTCATGTCATAGTATTAACCGTTTTGATTTTAAACAAGAATTTCCAAGTTCAGAATGGGCCCTGGATACAATGTAGAAGGACAGAGTTCATCTTCCTCATTTGATATTTCCTTATTTTGTTATTTCTTGTCTTCCGTCCCAGCCTTGCTCACATTCTCTTCTTCTGACCTCAGACTCCTGGCTTGTTCATGCTTTCTGACACTCACCTTTCCTGCGTCAGAAATGATTCTCAGGAAAGGCCTTCATAAGCGAATCCATCTTGAAGCCAGATATGGTTTCTCTGCCGGGAGTACAAGGGAGAAAACGTTAAACATCTGTAGCAGACGTTTCAGGGTGGAATGTCAGTGGATGGGGGAGAGATTTGGGCCAGGAAGTTTTCCCAACGCGCCTCTCAGGTGACCTCTTACCACAAGGCAATTCTTGCCTGAGGTAGAAGATACAGCTGTGCAAGAATGCCTGATTTTTCCTCCTGGAACCATGCTTAATCTTTAGAAGACTTAAAGGTCACAAACATTTATTATATCAGTCATGTTCCTTTTGGAAATTATATTTTTGGCTGATAGAATTTCAATGTACTTAGTTGCTAACATAATAGCCAAAGAACACATATCCTTTATCTTGTTTAATGCCAATTACTCTGTCACTATTTTGCTCAGAGCTATTGGAATAACTTCAAATGCGGTTTGGGACAGACAAGTTCAACTCTACAGAGGCCATGTATCCATGTCCACTGAATCAGCTATTTCCTGTTGAATTTTTGAAAGCAATATTAATGACTGACTTTTGTACAGCCAAGTAGCTTGATCACGCTTTTAATTTAATTCAGTTGTTAAGGAAAAGGAAACAATCTCATTAATCATTCTTGAAGATTCAGTTTATGTGTGTGGTACAGCTATTGCATTTCCTGCAACAGTCTCTGCTCAAGTTCTTTGAAAATAAGGTGTATCTCAGTGAGTGAAAAATTTTATTGTTCTGCACTTTGTTTCTAAAAGCAAAGGTGAATAACAAGAGGATTTGCCTATTCTGATATGCAATAGAAAACCAGATTAACTTTTTCTCAGTGTATCATTTAAAATGTGTTATGCTTTCATGGATATGTTTGTATCTCATGTAAATTAGTTATGCTCTTAATCCTCTATTTATACTTAAGCTTCAGGGAACAAGGTTCCTAATAAACACATTGTGTAAAAATATTTCTTTAGCAAAAGAGAGGAGGAAGTGGACCAGCCCAAACATATTCTCACCAGCAAAGGCTCAGTACCAGTGGCATGTGCAGATCCTGGCCAGAAAGCTCAGTGGCAAGCTTCCAGGGGCCGGAAGCAGTAGATTAGCAATGTCTTCCGCTTAGATTCAATTTGTGTTGTGTAAGAAACACAGAAGGAAAATCTTTAGCACATCCCTTGATGGTCTGACTAGAATAAATTGGGTGAACAAATAATGACTATAGTATTTAAGGAAAAGTACTCTCTAAGAAATAGAAGCATTACTCAAAGATGAGAAACTTATCATCAGAAAAGAGAGCTAGGCATAGAAATGTCAGAATAAAAATAATCTACTCAGGACCTGGTGTGATTTTATTTTCTCTAAGGTGCTGTCAAGGACCATTAAATAGAAGAGGCATTTATAGAATCATAAGACTGTCAGAGCTGAAAGGGTCGTTTCCAATCTCCTAATTTTACAGGTGAGAAAACTCAGGCCCATTTGTACAGGGTACTAATACTCCGTAAATCATGTGAGAGGATGGGCCTTCTGGGAGCAATGGGGACCTAGAACTAGACCTCACATTTGGGTGGAGGTGGGAAGAGAAAGAGGGACTGTCTTCCAAAAGGGGAGCCCAATTTCATGAAAAAGGCATGCGAAGGATATAGCAGCTGAGAAAAGGTCTTATCCTGGACAAGCAGCCTCAGCTGGAAGGGCTGGGGCAGCAGGAGGATTCTGGCAGAAGTATAGCACACCGCTGGTACTGGAGGGGGTATTTAGGGACTGGGACATCCAAGCAGATAGTGGATCCTGAGCAAGCAACTGGGTCTTAGTTATCCCTCTTCAGTTCAGAGGCAGGTGTCCCATCCCTGCCCTGGAAAGAAGGGAAGTCTAACAAAAGCAAAACAGGGTTCCAATCTCAGAAAGATACCAAACAAGGGTGCCAGTTAGGCTAAAATATATAATCAGCATTGAATTAGACTGGATGTTCAAAATGGATATTTTGCAGCTCTGGAACAAAGAGAGATTCCTAGTACCAGTGTTCAGGGCAAGATCTGATAGAAGCCAAGCAGACAAATGGTGTGTTGCAAGATGCAAATAGGGTCTTCCAAACCCCAAAGTTCTTCTTAAGGAAAAGATTATTCTAAGAACCTCTGGTATGTGGAAATCCATGATTCTAGCTGTGAGGAGAAGAGGGCTTCAAGTCCTATGAAAATACACTTAGTCACTTCTAACATTAGAAAATCAGCTTCATTTAGAATACTTCTCTGCAATATCAGGTTACTTTTCACATTTAATTGATGAACCCAGTCTAGGGATTTTACCTTAGCAGTTCTCAAATAAAACTGATATTATTAGCAACATAGAGGTGGAGAAATAGAAGAAAATTTGCCCTTTCCTTCCTTATTAAGAACACTGATCATTCTCATGTATGAATTTAATAATAGAACTTTGGATTATGGCTCTTGCTTTTGTTTTCAGCAAAAAGAAAAAAGGGAAGAACTATATAATTGGAATGGCACACAAAATTTCAAGTGAGTGGGATAATCCGTGTTGGTTAAGAATTAATGTTCCTTCGTTCAGCATCTACTGAGATCTTACCACGTGAAGGAGCTTTGAACTGAAGGTTAACATGGTGTAATAGTGTTGTATGTCAACGTGGCTAGGTTATGGTACCAAAATGTTTGGTCAAACATAAGCCTAGGTTTTGCCATGAGGGTATTTTTTGGTATGTAATTAATATTTAAATCAGTAAACTTTGACTAAAGCAGATTATCCTATGTACTGCTGGGGAACCTTGCCTGATCAGTTGAAGGCTTTAAGCAGAAAGACTGAGATTTCTTGAGAAAGGCATTTTCCTCAAGACTGCAACATTAAAAACCCTGTCTGACTTTTCATCCTGCTGCCCTATGGAATTTGAACTGCAACATCAGTTCTTGTCTTGAATTTTTAGCCTGTAGGCCTGCTCTATAGATTTTGAACTTGCAGCCCCCACAACCACATGAGACAGTTGCTTAAAAGAAATATCTAGCTAGCTAGCCAGCTATCCTATTAATTCACTTTCTCTGGAGAACCTTGACTAATACACATGGCCTGCTCTTACCCTGAGAGTCAATAAAATGCAGAAAAATCTTGAATATCTCATGTAGTTAGCTCTGATTAGGCAAGTAGCATTTGCATTTTTAAAAAGCAGTGTTAAGAAAACAACACATCTCAATACACTATACTTCAATTTCCCACACCAAGACTTGATGAGTTTTGTCCAAATTTGACTCACAATAAATCTTGCATCTGATGAATCTCTGCCATTTTTCCTTTTAGCGACTCTCCAAGCCAAGTTTTAGTAGGGACATGTGAAAATATCTGTGAGGTCATGGCAAATAGAAGAATCTGAGAATTCAAAGGACACTTTGATGAGCAGCCTAGATCATCAAGAATGAACTGTTGCCAAGCACTTATTTAAAAAAAAAATAATGTCAAGTTAAGCCTTTGATTTATCTTTTGTCGTCAATCACAAAACATTTAATTAAGCCAAGGATTAAAAAAATCCTTTTCCACTCATATTTGTATGATTTCTTAAAAGTTGAAGCAACCTAAAAGGATCTCTAATCTGGTTTATTGGTTTTGCAAATGAGGTACAGAAAAATTAAATAACCTTGAATAGTGATTTATTTTCAATAGCAGCTGAAGTGAATTTTTAAAAACACATCAAATTATATTACACTTAGTAATGTCTAAGGACTTCTCAACTCACTCTGAGAAAAAGCTAAAGTCTTTTTCAAGATATTCAGCCAATACTTGATCTCTTTCTTTCCTCTACACCTCCTGGTTCACACTTTGACCTCATCTCCTTCTGTTGTCTTCCTGCTCCAACCAGTCACACCAGACATTTTGATGTTCCTTGAACAGATCAATGACTCTTCCACTTCAGACAGAAATGAACACTGTTAATAAAATATTCAGAAGAGCCCATTCATGTAGAAAAGTTGTACATATTTGGTATAATCTAGATGGCAGGTGATTAGGGAGGGGCAGAAGAATGTTCAGAATCAGGGAAATCTCTCACCAGATTTTGAAGACCTCAATATGTAGGAAAATTGAACAAGGAATCTTAGTTTCTCTATCACTGGGAGAGTGGGTAACAAAGCTAGGCAAGATCATTCATTCAGCAAGCATACTGAGCACCTGTGATGTGTCTAATGTTTTAGGCTCTGGGCATAAAGCAGTAAACAAAGAGGACCCTGGTTCCTGTTCTTATGGAATGCAGATTTTAGTGGAAGAGAATACACAATAAAACAGATGAGCAAATGTGGTATATGATATCATGATAAATGTTAGAGAGAATAATACATAGGAAAGAAGGGTGAAATATGGATTGTGTTGGAGGAGGTCATCAAGAAGACATGAAGGTTGACCTGAGAGCTGAACCTGGGCAGTCAGAGGCTCCTACCCTCCCCACCCTGTCCTTGGACTATACAGTCCCACACCAGCAGCCCTTTCAAGGACATAGCATTGAGAGAGAAAGTTTGTTGAGACCATCTGGACAGAATACATGACTGAACCTACTTAAGTCCTCTATACAAACTTCTAAGATTCTTGGATGTGGATGGGGAGATCTATTTGTCTTGCTGCTGCCTAAGACAAATCTTTTATGTAAGTTCCCTTGTTACCTACCATTCAGTGTTGTCTGTTTCTCACTTTGATCTCTCCTTGACCTCCAGGTGCAGGGGCCTCATTTCAGATTTCACCCAGGAAGCTCTTGAGGGTGCAATGTAATAGATTATCAGAGCTGGGAGTGATGGAGGGGAAGGTTCAACTTTATACAGTGAAAGTCCTACTGAGAAGGTGACATTTCACCTTCTGAAAAGAGATAAACAGTGAGCCACATGGGTATCTGAGGGAAGAGAGAAGAGGGTTGGGTCCTCAGGGTCAATGAAATTATCAAGGAAGTGAAGAAAAATAAGGAAGAGAGGGCCCCTTAGCCTTGGGGTCCTTCTCATTTTGGAAAAGAGGAGGAATCAGCAACAGGAAATTGAGAAGGAGAAGCCAATCAAAGAAGACCAGGAGGATGTCAGTACCCTGGAAACCAAGAAACCTTCAAGTTGGAGCAAACAATGAACTGACAAAAGGTGCTAGTAAGTCAAGGAAAATGAGGACTGAGCATTGACCAGTAGAATTACAGCAGGTCTTTGGTGACCTTGACAGGATTAGATTCAATGGAATGGCAGGGATAAAAAGCAGAAGGGAGTGGATCTAAAAAGAATAGAGAGGAATGGGAAATGGTGAGTGTAGACAACTCTTGAGGAACTGTGTTGTAAAGGGAAATAGAGAATCAGGATGTGATGAAAAGGGATGCAGAATTAGAGAGATTTTTTTAAACTTATTTTTTAAGATGGGAAAAGTGACCGTATACTTGTATGCTGTTCCCACTGAGCCCAAAGGAATGGGGGGAACTTGATGAGGCAAGAGAAAGGGGCAGAATTTCTGGGGTGAGAAGGGATGGGTTCAATGGGTAAGTGGAGGAGTTGTTCTCAGACAGGGGTACACTGGAAGGAAGGCAGGGTATATGGACCAATAGCAGATAGGTGGAAGAGTTGGGGGAAGCTTGGGGGATTTCTGGTTGCTTTTATTTTCTCAGTGAAATAGGAGGCAAGATCCTCAACTGAGTAAGGACCCATTTTCCAGCCTATTAGAGTTCTTCACATATTTTGTGGCAGCGAGTGAGCAAGAGGCCTTCTCTTGAGGAAGGAAATGCATTATGGAGATAAGTGGAGATAGGGATCTGAATTGGTTGTTTTTAAACAAAATTATGTATGACCTAATCATGGGCCCTGACTGGACATATTAGTCATGTTTCTCCAGAATAACAGACAATATGTATATAATTATATCACTGCTCACACACACACAGAGGAAGAGAGAGATTTTAAGCAATCTGCTCATGTGATTGTGGGAGCTAGCACGTCTGGAAGTTAATCTACAGGGCAGTCTGGCAAGCTGGAGACCCAAGGAGAATTGATATTGCAGCTTGAGTCCAAAGACAGTTCAAAGGCAGAATTCCCTCATTCCAGAGAAACTTCATCATTGCTCTTAAGGCCTTCCACTGATTAGATGAGGCCGACCCATATTTTGAAGACTAATCTGCTTTATTCAAAGTCTTTTGTTTTATATGTTAATTTCACCTAAAAAAAATACCTTCACAGCAATGTCTAGACTGATGTTTGACCAAATAGCTGGACACCATGCCTTGCTACATTGATACATCAAGGTAGTATAGTCTGATTTAACCAAATTAACCATCATTGGTAAACCATATTTACCAAACTAGCCATCACAGTGATATAGTCTGAAAAAATTAGATTCAATGTGACAAGGACAGGGAATGGAGGAGAGAGGGTGAAAAGTATGGAGGCAGCAATTGGGAGGGAGCAAGGAGGACACCCATACCACATTCAGTTGGACTCAGTGCTGGATCAATTAGCTACTTTAAACTAGAGAGCTTTACTGTCCCCATAGGAATGGGACTGGTCCTAGAATCAGGAACCAAGGTAACCCAGCAGGTAGGTATCACATGGTCTTCAATGGTTACCGCCAATTCGATTGCTGTGGTCATTGACATTCTAGCCAATATGCTAGATATACTTACCTAATAGAGCACTTTATCTCACTTTTTTTCATACTATAAAACATTAAATAATATATTTCCCAGGGAATAGGACAAAATAATCCTCTATGCTTATTTTTATTCGATATGTATTTTCATATTTTCCCTATTTCCTCATTTTAAATTATAAAATTTGTTTTAGAAAAGTGTCATGTGATAATGAACACTGGGCATTTGATTTTAATAATAGTAACAACGGTTAAGATTATGAGTAGTTTTCCTAAGTCACCACAAATACTATCAGGCACTGATTAATGGGCGATTTCTAAAGTGAGGTCCTATTTAACCAATTTTACTATGATAAAGAAGACTGGATATCTCATTATATAATCTCCACCCTAGCCTAGCATGCCAGACTAGGCCAACCAGAAGTTAGCATCCTGACTTTTCAGAATTATGTTATGCTACATATATATTTCCATTTTTAGCTCTGAGTGGCCAATAGGTTTGTTATGATTATGCTGAAGACCACACATTGACTAAGATTCTGATTTTCTTAGAAATCTATGTATAACTTACCAGTTGCTATTTGGCAAATTTACCAAGAAGACGACTGTAGCTCTGAGTTCAATGACCTTTCTCTTCATTTTGTGAATTTTGCTGACCCACTCATTACTTTGTTATGGTCACAGATTTGTTCCATTTCATTGTTGTTTCACTGCTGTTATTGTTTTTTTTTCTGTTTCTTTATTTTTAAAATATGTATTTATTATGCAGAGAAAGATGGAGAGAGAGAATCTTATGCAGGCTCCATGCCCAGAGCAGAGCCCCACACAGGGTTCGATTTCACAACCCTAAGATGATGACTGAGCCAAAATCAAGAGTCAGACACTCAACCATCTGAGCTACCCAGTAGACCCTCTGTTTCTTTAGAATATGCTTTCTGCTTATTCTTTCTGGTATTGACTGAGACAGGGATTTCACATTATCTCTGATATTAGTAATGTCTTATAAATACTCTTTGAGTAATGATGTATTTTGAAAATGACTTCTGTTTAATCTCACAATAACCACTACATCTTGAATACTCACTCTACTCTTTATGCATGCTATTGTTAATATTCACAATTTTGCATTTTACAATAGAGGTAACCAATGCTTAAAGAAGTGGAGTGATTTATGTAAGATATCACAGACAATAGATGGAAGGTCATGATTTGAACCCAAGTTTGTTGAACTGTGGAGCCCTTCCTTTTTCTACTCTGTCATATAGCATATACTAGTTCATTTTACCTTTTCAGGAATCAAGACTTGATATCTTTTGAACAATTATCATGTATCTGTTTTATACATTTGACAGGTATTATCTCATTTAATTTTAAACCAACCTTAAGAGGTGGGTGGTATTACTACTCTTATTTTGTAAAAGAGGAAGTAGAGGCACAGAGAGATTAAGTAATATGCCTGCCCATTTAAACAATTTTTATTACTGGTGAACTTCGGATAAGTAAATGAGATTTTGAAATGATTCCCATTTTACAGATAAGGAAAGTGAGATTCAGAGATATCAATGATGTTTATGCTTACAAAGGTGGCAAATATACAAAATTTACCCAATTCTGTTCAAATCTCATGGCTTTAATGGGAGTGATATAAAACTTACTTTTAAAAAAGGAGAGTTCTAGAGGGCTTTTGGAAGATGTGAGAACTATGTAATGAAAACTCTAGGCATTTACCATATGTAAAACTCCAGCAAAGTGAATGCAAGTAAGGGGTGCAGAGGAGACATTAAGAACACAGAAGAACCTTTTCACACCATGAAGGGTAACTGTGGACCATTGAGAAAGAGTAATAAAAAAGAGTCCAGCTAAGCATGCCGAAATCAGAAATTGGATTGCTCTTTGGAAACAAATGCCACTAGCAATTGCAAATATATTTTTTAATTTGTGAAATAAGTATAAACATTTAAGCCCACGTCTTTCTTGTTCTCTTTTTCTTTAACAGACAAATCACTGGTCAGTGATTTTCAACATTTGAAATACAAGCAATCATGACTTCATCAATATAATGCTATGAAGTTTGTAGGCCCAAATTTAAGGACTTAAAAGAGTCCATTTCTGAACTCCAAATTCTTAGCTTTTTACTTTTTTAGAGATAGGTATAACAATTTAGTATCATTATTTACTGACAACAATAAGCTTCTGCAATAAAGAACATTATCATTCAGGCAGGACTTGATCTCAGTCCTCATTAGCTGGGTAATGTGCTACAATTTCCAGCAGCCATGGAAATTTGCACCAATTCATGCACATGTCATATGGAACAGTCACAACAAAATGAGACAAAGGAAAACTAACAAATCTATATCTTATGGGAGTTCAGATTTCAATTTTAAAATTCTCCAAATAGGGATCCCTGGGTGGCGCAGCGGTTTAGCGCCTGCCTTTGGCCCAGGGCGCGATCCTGGAGACCCGGGATGGAATCCCACGTCGGGCTCCCAGTGCATGGAGCCTGCTTCTCCCTCTGCCTGTGTCTCTGCCTCTCACTCTCTCTCTGTATGACTATCATAAATAAATTAAAAAAAAAATTAAAACTCTCCAAATATTATAAGCATTTTTTTAAAAAAGGAACTGATCAGTCTGGTAAGATATTAATGCAGTTGAAGGATTCATATATATTGTCCCTCAAGAATACTTGATGTAAATTTAGCAACATTGAGTATTCTTGAAGGACAATGTATATAACACCGAATGTATTTGAAAATCTCTGATCCTGCCCTTTCTTTCTTTCTTTCTTTCTTTCTTTCTTTCTTTCTTTCTTTCTTTCTTTCTTTCTTCTTTCTTTCTTTTTGTAAGATTTTATTTATTTATTCATGAGAGACACAGAGAGAGAGACAGAGAGAGAGACAGAGAGAGAGAGAGAGAGAGGCAGGGGGAGAAGGCTTCCCGAGAGAAGACTGATGATGAACTCGATCCCAGGACCCCGGAATCATCACCTGAGCCAAAGGCAGACGCTCAACCACTGAAGCACCCAGGTGCCCCTGATCCTGCAGTTTCTACGTGGAATCAATGATTTGAAATTCTAAATACAAACATGACAAAAGTAAACAAAGTTCTTGTTGATCTCTTCTAAGTTCCTTCAGAGTGCAAGTATGTGTCTTTTGTGTAAGTCTGACAAAATTCTAATGCTGTTTTGTTTCCTTGCATGGTTCTTATGATAGGACATTTATTTTTAGTAAAATCCTTCAACCTGTAAATGTTTCTCTTTGTTTTATTGAATATGCTAATAAAACAGGTTTTATGTGTGACTTTTGGTGTGTATTTATAGGAAACAAAGCATAGCTACTACTGCCGCAGTATGTTGGTAAGAAAGATGTTGGAATTGATCCATTGTGGATATTTAGCAGAATGTCAGAATTCTAAGAGTTTAAGGTCAAGTGGAGGAAAAGAGGTCTGTTGAGGACATTGAGAAGGTGTACCCAGAGACAGTACCAGAGCTTATCATCAAAACAAAGCAAAACAGAGTCACTCCAGAGTAAGGACATTTTAAAATCAGAGTTATTATTTAAATACTGGATAAGTGCTGAGTATACCAGAAAATTCTCAGCACAAAGAAAGATTCACAGTGGAATTCCTTAGGAACAATTACAGTAATCCATCAACATCTTTAAAACTTCATAAGGAAGATGAGCACAATGAATATACAGGGTTTGAAGAACATGAAAAGCTTCTTCGGATGGTGAAATTTTAAACCAATTAAGATAAATATTAGGTGAAACAAGTGGCTGATGACGTAATGGGGTCGAGTGTGAGATACTAATGGTGGTATGAACAGTTACCACATCCTACAATCCAGGTGCTGATCTTCACCAATAAATACCTTTGATGGTTTCTCTTCCCCCGAGCGGCCTGAGGTGACCTCCAAAAATGGTTCGCTACTCGCTGGACCCAGAAAACCCTACAAAATTGTGCAAATCGAGAGGTTCAAATCTTCATGTTCACTTTACAAACACGCGTGAAACTGCTCAGGCCATCAAGGGTATCTGAAAAGCCACCAAGTATCTGAAAGATAGCACTTTGCAGAAGCAGTGTGTGCCATTCTGTCGCTACAATGGTGGAGTGCACAGGCCAAACAGTGGGGCTGGACACAGGGTCGGTGGCCTAAGAAGAGTGCTGAATTTTTATTGCACATGCTTAAAAATGCAGAGAGTAATGCTGAACTTAAGGGTTTAGATGTAGATTCTCTGGTCATTGAGCACATCCAGGTGACCAAAGCCCCCAAGATGTGACATGGAACTTATAGGGCTCATGGCTGGATTAACCCATACCTGAGCTCTCCCTGCCACATTGAGATGATTCTTACTGAAAAAGAGCAGATTGTTCCTAAACCAGAAGAGGAGGTTGCACAGAAGAAAAAGATATCCCAGAAGAAATTGAAGAAACAAAAACTTATGTCCCGGGAGTAAATTCTGCATAGAATAAATGCCAAAAAAAAATATCTTTAATGGTTCAGGGGATGTGTCCCATTAGCACAGGCTTGGGAGTCTGACAGTGGGCTTCCTGTGTGACACCACGTGAGCCTATTCCTGGGAGTGAGGCCACTTTTTGAAATATCTTGCCTCTAATTCTGACATGTCTCCTCTCCCATCTCTACTTCTGAAGCTCTACCCAGCGAATTCCCCCTTGAGTCAGGTAATCTTTGATTCCAAGGAACGAGATCTGAGACTGAGCTGCTTCTGCAAGTAGCTCTTCATGATCCTCATCTCTGACCTCTGCTCCTGGGGACCTCATTTCTGGCTCTGTTTTGTTATTCTTGCCAAATGCCAGTGAATTCCTCTTTACTGGGGCTGCTGTCTTCCTTTGCTTATAGGATATGGTGCACATTCTCCTGGAGTTAACTCTGAGAAAGAACTAAAGGTCAGGGGAAAAAATGGGTCATATTCAGGTAGTCAGACTAGATTTGGGAAGGAAGAGAAAGTTAAAAGAAAGTAAGGCAAGGACATGAGCACTGGATAACTTCTTCAGTAGAACCCCAGTATGAGCTTGGCTCCAGACCAGGGCTGCCTTCAGAAGCACAGGGCATCGATATAAAACAGTGCTGTACCTGCTCCTTGCAGCATATATGTAGATGGCTTGGGGCCCACAGGTGTGTAACTGCAACTGGAGAGAACTCTTCAAGGTCAGCAGAGGCACATGGTTTCTACAGAGAGCAGGAGTAGAGGGGTTGCAGTTAATGGAAGGGTCTTAGTGGATTGCACAGCAAATCTCAAGGCTATCATGAAAATCCATGCTGTCCATCTGCCCTGGAACATGTTATTCAGTGAGTATTTAATAGTTCATTATTATTAGTTAGGATTGTAGTTTGAAGCAGAATTAAATTTTGAGGTAGGGATGAACGTTGATGTAGTCAATTTTTACTGTGTTATATTAGTACCATTTTTAGACAAGGGACTATCCTTTGTGACGGTGTTTTTATTCTCCTGACAGTGTAAGGGCTACCAACTCATTCAGCAAGCTTATTTTCTTGTCAACTATGTACTGCACATGGTGATTGTGCTGAGAGTAGAAAGGTAAATAGGTTCGAGTTCCAACATTAAGGAACCTATAGAGATTTAGAGGAACTTCGAATATAGTAGAATGAGTTCTAAGTGCAGTGACAGGTTTGGGGTGGCATGACATATGTCAGCACAGAATGCAAGGGGAGTGGAAAGATGAGTCTCAATTTTATGGAGTTGGGAAGGCTAAGAAATCTGCATGGAGAAGGTTATCCTTAACATGTCCCTGAAAAGTGAGTAAATGCTCTATTAGTAAACAGGGACTAAGATGCTCCAGACCAAAGAATGTAGGTGAGTAGACACAAAAGTAGGATGTGGAGCTCGAAGTTTGGTTTGAGAAAAAATTCCAACAATAACATGGTAGATGGATAAAAGTGGTGTTATGGAAGACAGAGAGAGCCTGAGAATACTGTTTCTGTGGAATTGAATAAGGCAGTAGCCACAAGGATGGAAAGAAGGAAGCAGACTGGAGAAATAATTTTGCAAAGGTAGAATGGCCAGGCCTGAGTTGTGGATTAGAATTAAAAACAGGGAATAGTCTAAGATGATTCCCAGATTCCTGGTTTGGATGACTGGATAGATGGCAGGCCATTCACTGAGATGGGGAAAGTTCAGAGGAGGAGCAAATACAGATTGGGGAGGACTTTGAGCTGTCTGTAAGTAATTTAGGCAATGCAATAAATACTCTGAACCACAGGAGACAGGTCTCATCTAGAGACATGGATTTGGGTGTTACTAGCATGTGTTACTAGTGTCTGGCTGTTGGAAAACAGTACAGAGATCATCACTGGCAATTAGCAACACTAGAGGATTGGGAAGGAAGGGCATCTGGAAAAAAACACCAACATGGAGTGAAAAATTAGTAGCATGGGACTCAGGGAGAGCTATTTTCTGTTACCAAAGAAGCGTTGTTCCAAGAAGGGCAGTGCTAACATGGTCAGGTGATTCAGAGAGGTCAAGATGTTGAATAAAAAGAGAGCAGTGGGTTAGGATGTCAACAATGACCTTTGCCAGAGCAGTGTGTCAAGGGAGTAAAAAGAGTAGAATCTTGACTACAATTCACTGAAGAGTCAATAAGGGAAGAAAGACTACTCTTTGGAGTATCTTGCTGAGAGGGGACAGGAGTTGCTAGTGGGGAATTAAAAGCCAAAGAATGTATATTTTTAAACAGAAGAACTTGAGCTTGTTTAGGCTTCTGAATGAAGCCTATGGAGAGAGTAAGAGGTTGAACACCCAGAAGAAGAAAAAACTTTTATAACAGGTTACCAGAGGAGATGGGAAGAAATGGATTCAGGAACCTAGGTAGAGAGTCCAGAAAAACATATCTTCTTTAGAGACTTTGGGGAAGGAGTGAGATTTGGCCTAACCACAGTTCTTTCTAGCATCTTGCAAAGCATCCTGCGAAGCATTCTGGTCCTCATTTTCCTTATTGTTTTATTAGGAGATGTTGGATCATTGGAATGTTTTCTTCAGGTTTTCATTCTTCCTCTGATATTTAATCAAACATTGATGTTTGTTTATTAGTTATGTTTTCATGTTTTTTATTTTTTTGAAGATGCAGTCTTTCTGGCATAAGCATTTGCAAATTAAGGGTTATTAAATCCACAAGAGCTGAAAAATCCTGATTGCCAGCCTTAATTATCAGCTTTAATTCTCTCAGTTGTGTGAGTATTGGTGTCATAAGGCAATTCCCAAATGTCTGCTTACAGACAATCTTATGCTATAGGCTTTAAGAACTACAAAAACTGAAGCACTCTCCTTATGTAATTTGCTCTGATGCTTTCCTGAAAATCAAACCCTTAGTTTCTAGTCACTTATAGTCTTTCTCTCTTTCTCCTCCTCCTTACCTCCCTTTTTTCTTTTCTTTCTTCCTTTCTTCCCAAATCACAGATTTCTCTCCTTTATATGTTGCAAATAATCCTATAATCAATAACCCAATGCTAATTCCTTCTTTCAGACCCTCAGCATTTCTTTTTTATTTTATTTTATTTTATTTTATTTTTTTTTTATTTTTTTTTACCCTCAGCATTTCTTGCTTTAATTGAGGCAACAATCCCAATGGTACTGCTGCCACAAGTCTCGATCCTCTTTGATCAACCTGCCATATGCTCCACCATCAGTATTTCTTTTAACACTTTATTTATTTATTTGTTTATTTATTTTAAGATTTTATTTTTAGTAATCTCTATACCCAAGATCGGGCTTTAGCTCACAACCCCAAGATTAAGACTGGCATGTTCTTCCAACTGAGTCAGCCAGGCACCCCATTTATTTTAACATTTAAAAAAAATACTTATGTAACTGTGTGACTTCCACAATCATAGTTTTATAGTGGAGTAGGGGCAGTTTTTACTGTTGGAAAGGACTGAGTTAATAAGTCATCTTACTCCCTTATTTTACAGTGACCAAATGCATTTGAAGATTTTTTTTACAATCTATCTCCAACTTATTTTTTAAGACCTGACCCCTGTATCTATCTTTTCCACATAGGTATATAACTGAAATTCTATACTTGCTATGGGAAAGCAGTTTCTTTTCCCAGGACATTCTATGTTCTCTCATCCTTATGTCCTATTTTCCTGAAATGCTTCCCTTCTTTTTTCTACATTAATAAAAAGCTCCTACTGTTCTTTTTAAAAAATATTTTTGTTTATTTTTATTTATTTTAAACATTTTAAAACTTTAGATTAAAAAACCTCCTACTTATGCTTTAGGACACAGTTAAATATTTCCTTTGTGCTCCCATAATCTACTATTATAATTTTCATCCTATTATGAAGTCATAGGAGTTGCCAGTTGTCATTTCAAAGAACATGAAGTAGGATTAAGAGAAGGGATTCTTGTGGTTTCTATCCTGCCTTATGCTCATGATAAAAACTTTTGCTGACTTCATTTGAAGGAAGAGAGGCGTTATCTCAGGGTTCTATTGTGGTTGTTTACTTGTCTACTTCTCTTGCTATGTCTTAACTTCTTAATGGCTGGATCTGTATCTTACTAACTTTTATATTCCCAGGACTTTGCTCACTAAAGATACATAACTACATAAATAGGTAGAATGAATAGCATTTAACTGCATAAATAGGTGATCTCTAAGGATGAACTTTGTTTACATACGGCAAAAGATGAAAAGGAAGAGCCAAGTAGATCAGCTAACTCTAATCAGCAAGGTTGTTTAGTTATATTTTCAAAGTTATAGTGAAATGTTTAGTAATATGTGGAAATGAGTGGTTTCTCACACTAGTCAAACCTCTCTACTGACCTAATTTTTATTGAAGTGCACATGTGATTTCTGGGCTCACAAGTACAGCTCACCAGTTTGGGGAACTTGAGAGTCCTATAAAAGACTCTGGCTCTGTTCACCTTACTCAGAGGAGAACCACTCTTTAAATCATATATTTTAAAGTCTTTTAAAATTTGCTACTGTGTGTGTGTGTGTGTGTGTGTGTGTGTGTGTGTACATGGGGAGCGGGAGTGGAGTGGATGTTAGCAATAATTTTGCTCACTAAAAGAAGATTAGCTATAATTCCTGGACATGTTTGTTTTTTACTGACAAATAAAAAAACTACTCTACATAACACAGACACTAAATGGACAAAAAGTGGTCTTTATTTTTAGTTCTTCTTTAGAATTACTAAAAATGGTTCTATTTATACACACTTATGGATCTGTGACTATCCCTTCTGCTGTGGAGAGACCTCTGGAGTAAATTCATGTTAAAAGAATATGAAATTAAAAAAAAGAATATGAAATTATTTTAAAATAGCTTTTGAAAAAAAATAGTTTTTAAAAAGCTACTGAAAGTGATACCTGGGTGGCTCAGGGGTTGAGTGTCTGCCTTTTGCTGAGGGAGTGATCCTAGGATCCTGGGATAGTGTCCCACATCTGGCTCTTTGTGGGGAGCCTGCTTCTCCCTCTTTGTATGTCTCTCTTGTTTTTAAAATTTGTTTTTATTAAAGTTCGATTTGCCAACATATAGTGTAACACCCAGTGTTCATCCCATCAAGTGCCCTACTCAGTGCCCATCACCCAGTTACCCCAAATCCCCCCACCTCCCCTTCTGCAACCCTTTGTTGGTTTCCCAGAGTTAAAAGTTTCTCATGGTTTGCCTCCCTCTCTAATATTTCCCATTCAGTTCCCCTCCTTTCTCTTATGATCCCTTTCACTATTTCTTATATTCCCCAGCCGTCAGAAAGGACAAATACCCATAATTTGCTTTGATGTGAATAGAACTGGAGGGTATTATGCTGAATGAAGTAAATCAGAGAAGGACAATCATCATATGGTTTCTTCGTTTCTCTGCCTCTGTGTATGTGTGTGTGTGTCTCTCATGAATAAATAAAATATATATATTTTTTAAAAAATAAAAACTTATTAAAAGATTAGAAAAACAAAGAGACACTTCAGAAAGAAGAAGTAATATGGATGGGGATGAGACCTACCATTTTGAAAAATTTCAAAATACAGTATCTAAAACTGTATGATAGTAGTGTTAGAATAGATGGTAGGATCAGAGTAATACAATGTAGAGGTCAGAAATAGATACCAATATATATGAGAATGTAATGCATAACAAAAGAGGCATTACGAAACAGCGGGGTAACAAGCTGGTTATTCAAGAAATGGTGCAACAATTGGCATTGTTGTATTGTGAAAACAATCAGTTTAATTATTCACTGTGCAGCATATACAAAAGTGAATTTCAGGCAGATAGAAGAGTTAGACAGAGTCAACCCACAGATAATCTAACAGAAAATAGAACTACCTTTTTATCTGGGTTCTAGAAAGGGAGGACTTTTTAAGTTTAAAAGCAAAAGAAAGTACCAAGGAAAAAAATTAAAAAAAAAAACAAAACTCTTATTCCTTCAGATAAAAGTTTTGCACAGTCCCTTTAAAACAAAAAACAAACAACAAAAAACAACCCCCCCAACCTAAATCCAAATAAATTGGCAAACAACTGAGTAGGAAAAGTATTTTTAGCAAATTTAAGAAACAAAATTAGTATCTTTACTATAGGAAGAATATATACAAAACTCTCTTAAAAAATTAACTTCATGCACATACCAAAGAAATAAAACTGATAAACAAATATGACAAAATATTTGTCTTCATTAGCAACCAAAGAAATGTAAATTAAAACAAGATTGATATACCATTTCTGCATGTCAAGATAACATTAGAATTAATGAAAATATTTAGTGATGAAGAGGGTATGGTGAATAGATATTCCCTTACTTTATTGGTGTTTATATAAATTGTTTTTGGAGATCAATTTAGTAATCTTCATCGAGCCTAAAAAGATGGTCATATATTTTGACCCATAATTCTGTTTCTAGGAATCTATCCAAAGGAATTAATTGCTGTTATGGAATGAATAAGTCATGGGGATAAAAGGTACAGCATAGGGAATATAGTCAATGATATTGTAATAGTGTTTGTATGGTGACAGATGGTAGCTGCACTTGTGGTGAGTGTAGCATAACAAATACAGTTGTTGAATCACTATGTTGTATGCCTGAAATGAAAGTAACATTATATGTCAACTATACTTCAATTTAAAAGATGGCCTAATTAAAAAAAAAAAAAAAAAAAAAAACAAGTTTTGAGATAGATAAAAAAAAAAACAAAAACAAAAACAAAGGATTAATTGCTAAAGGCAAACTCAAAACAATCCTTATGGAAAAAGCTAAGTGTAGTATTTGTATTAATATATGTGGCTGCTATAACAAATTACCACAAACTTGGTGGCTTAAAACAGGAGAAATTATTCTCTCACAGTTTTGCAGGCTGGAAGTCCAAAATCATTATTACTGGGCTGAAATCAAGGTGTTAGCAAGCCTGTGCTCCTTCTGAAGTTTCTATGGGGAAAATCTGTTCCTCACCTCCTCCAACTTCTGGCAACTGCTGGTATTCTTTGGCTTGTGGCTGCATCACTCAAAGCTCTACCTCTGGGGTCACATGACTTTTCTTCTTCCGCCTGTAGTCAAATCTCTCCCTGTGCTGCTCTTATAAGGACATTTGTGATTGCATTTAGGGCTCACCTGAATAATCTAGGATAGTCTCCCCACCTCAAGATCCTTAGTTGATTTGCATTTGTGAGTACCCTTATTCCCGGTAAGGTAATATTGACAGGTTCCAGGGATTACGATTTGGTTATCTTTGGGGCATATTTTTTAGTTTACCATAATCTATATGCATCAGCCCCAATGAATATTTGTGCAAGACACTGTACAAGCTATGGAGATGCAACAGTGGGCCAGGTAATTGCACCTGCTCTAAGGAGTTTAGAGTTTGGTTGGAAAGCCAGAAAATAAATCAGCAATTGTAGTCTGTAGTGACAAGAAACCCCTGACACTAAGGGGACCCAGTTTTGAGGGTGTCAGAGAAGGGAGGCAAGGCAGTAACATGCCTTTCACAGCTTGAAAGATGAGTGGGAGTTGGCTAAGGGGTGGTTGGGGAGGAAGGAAGTTAAGCATACTTCCATAGTTTATATGTACCTTAAAATACAACATATTTCAGTTTTCCTTGTGCATGCTGCACTCTCTTAATTTTTAGATGCTTGTTTGTCTTTGGGTCTTTACCTGTGCTGTTATCTCTTCATGGAACACTTGCTAACTCCTCTCAACCTCTAGATTTCTCACATATGCTTTGTTTTTCCATAGCACTTTCTGCTTCCCCTTCCACAACCTTGAAACTGATTCTAACTGCCTACTTGTGCCATCCTCCACTAATTTGTTACTTCTGAGAGATCCTGGCTATGTCTATCTTGGTCATTGTTGCAGTCCTAGCTTCCTACCTCTCAGTTGAGTACCTGGCACATAGTTGATGCCAATAAATGTTTGTTGAGTAAGCAAATGAGCACAACTGGTGGGGAACTTCCATTTGGGCAGCATTCACTTACCAATCCTCCTTCTTTCATTGGACGTCTATTAAGTATGAATCTATCAAGGTAGGTTAAGATTTGGCATACATCAGATAGATGCAGGTTCAAGATTTGCTTTTATTCTTAATTGTGTGACCATGTGCCACCTAACATCCCTTGGCCTCATTTTCATTCTTGTTTTTTGGTGTCTGAAATTCAGAGTTTAAAGTACATCTAAGAGGGGCACCTGACTGGCTCAAACAGTTGAATGTAGGACCCTTGGTTTCCACTCAGGTCAGGATCTCAGGGTGGGGATCCTCTCCTACACCTCAAGGGCTCTGAGCTCAGCAGGGAGTGTGCTTGGGATTCTTTCCCTCTTCCTCTCTCCTCTGCCTCCCTTCTGCCCCATCCCCTTGCTCACAGTCACATGCACCTATGCTCTCTCTCAAGTAAGTAAATAAATAAAAACTTTTAAAAAATGTATGTCTAAGGTCTCTTTCTGCCCTGCATTTCCATGATTCTTGCCATTTCCCAGTCAAATCATTTCTTTGTTTGTCTACCTTTCTCTTTTTGAAATGCCTTTTGTTCTCTTGTCTCCCCTGGAGAATTCCTAATAACCCCTTAAGGCAGGGCTCAAATGTCTGCTGCTCCCATTTCTCCCCTGAAGCTGGTAGGACGCTTCACTTTTCTTTGCAAGCATCACTGTTATGGGATGTACCACATTGTATGTAATTGTTCATGTGTTTTCTTTTTCTTTTTTTTTTTTTTTTAAAGATTTTATTTATTTATTCACGAGATAGAGAGAGAGAGAGACAGATAGACAGGCAGGCAGAGGGAGAAGCAGGCTCCATGCAGGGAGCCGGATGTGGGACTTGATCCCTGGTCTCCAGGATCACGCCCTAGGCTGAAGGCGGTGCTAAACTGCTGAGCCACCCGGGCTACCTGCTCCTGTGTTTTCTATCTCACACCCCTCCTCACCCCTTCACCCCCAACTAGGATGGCAGTTCCATGAAGCAGGTATGATGTTTTCATGTTTTAAATCTATCTCCCTATTCCTGAGTGCAGTTCCAGCATCACTTAACAGGGAATGCAATTGAATTGATTCATTTATTGGTTCTCCCATGTTACATATGAGCATTTTGGAGTATAAGGTAAGAGGAAGAGAAGAGTGACATAAATATCCTGGCAAGTCAGTAGCAACTGGATACCAGCAGTACACTCCATCCTATAGTTTATAGGACTGCTTTGTTCAGCTATATAAGATCAGTCCAGTTGGTTATTCTGTGTAAATAGAATTTTCAATATCTTATAAGCAGTAGATGAACTTGGCTGAGTTGTTAAGAGTGAAGAAGAGACATAGCTAACCTCGTAAGAGGAAGTGACAGGTATTAACCTTTTTGAGCTACCTGGATCCATTTAGTAATTTACTTATAGTAAATGCTTAAATAAAACCTTAGTGGCCTAGAAAGTTAGCACATCTGCTTAAAAGTAAGCAATTTACTCTTCTCTCAGTTATAGGATTAGTCCTTAATGGCCTCTTTAAATCTTAATGACTTCCTCAGAGTGTGGAATGGTGTAGTGCTTTATGGTATTCTAACTTAAGCATTTCAAATCAAACACATATATTTATTGAGCTCTATGCAAAGCATGGTGTTTAGCTGTGGGGCACACAAAGATGAATAAGATATAGTTGTTGTCATCAAGGAGAGTACTATCTTATTGGGAACACAAGGCAGATGTGTGATAAATTAAATAATAATACACTATTTAAATACAGTTCAAAAAATTCTTTAGAAAGATTTCACAAGGTGGTAAGTCATTAATTCGGCAGATTAATTATTCAGACTACATACAGTAGGCATTCCAGAGAGTGGGGATAACTCTTTGGGTAATGTAAGGCTTTAGGAAAAAGAAAGTATTTTAGTTAGGCCTTCAAAAGTGTAGGGGAAGGGAGAAGGGGACCTAAGTGTGAATGACCTATTACCTGGTGGGACAGGTAATGCTATCAGGAAGTGGTAGGTAGTGGGTTGTCTTCGTCCATTTGGACTGCTATAACAAAATACAACAAACTAGGTAGCTTACAGACAACAGAAATTTACTTCTCACATTTCTGGAGGTTGGATACTCTGAGATGGGGGTGCCAAGAGTTGAATGAAGGTCTTTTTCTGGACTGTGGACCTCTCACATGGTTGTGAGATACATGGGTAGTATCATCTTCAAATGGTAGATAGGAGTGAGGGAGATCTCTTGGGCATCTTTCTTTTATAAGGTCATTAATCTCATTCATGAGAGTTCACCTCCCAAAGCTTCACCTCCTAATACCATCACACTGGGTATTAAGATTTCAACATATGAATTTTGGGGAACACCAATATTCAGATCATACTGTGGATCGAACACCAGGATGAGACATAGAGGTTGGTGGGAGGGAGTTCAGTTTGTGATATAACATCTAGAAGGAAACAGACAACATATGAAATGGGCTTGGCAAAAAAATCCGTATAAATAGATCCAGCATAAAAGAAAAAGATGCAAAGATAATCCATTGTACACAGATACTAGTTAATTACAGCAACAATGACAGACAACAACAACAACAACAACAATGGAGTCAATAATAATAACAATTTGGGGGTGCTTGCCAGCATATCCATTATCTCTTAATTCTTTAATCCTCACTAATTTGTAGATTAGTTACATTATAATTCCCATTTTATAGATGAGGCTATGGAGACATCGATCCGCAAGTAGGTACTTACCAGTAAAATGGCATAAGGAAATTCTGCCCACAAATAGCACTAGTATCTAGGCAAAGCCCATCTTGGCAAAGTCCCAGCCCCATGGGGGTCTGAGAATTAGACTGGCTATGAGGAGATGGGTTAGCAAGGACCTTTAATCTAGCTTGAATCACCCATTTACTGTGTACCCAGTAGACCATGGATTTAAGTCACAATTACCCAGTGGTATTTGTGCATTTGGCCTGAAATTGCCCAGGACTTTGTTTCTTTCTTTCTTTTTTTAAGATTTTATTTATTTATTTATGAGAGACACACAGAGAGAGGCAGAGACATAGACAGAGGGAGAAGCAGGCTCCCTGTGGGAAGCCTGATTTGGGACTCAATCCAGGGTCTCCGGGATCACACTCTGAGCTGAAGGCAAATGCTCAACTACTGAGCCACCCAGGTGTCCCTGCCCAGGACTTTCTTACTTGGACTATTTCCGCCTGTTTATCCTTCCAATTCTGAGACTCTGCTTTGATTGCGGCCTCCAGCTTCTGCATTGGTCTTTGAACTTGCTCTCTTCAGTCTTAAAATATGTTTACCACTAGACTTTGACTTGACTATTGTCTCGATTCTTGACCTGCTTAGACTGTCTCCAGCAGGAAGTTCTAGTTTTCATTCCAACCCCCAAACTCCAAATTCTAGTTTCCATTCCAACCCCCAGTCTTGTGGGACCCAACACTGTCCTCACTCAATATTCCACATAGGTCAACCCTAGGGCTCACTCTTATTTCCCAAATAGTGGGATATGGTGTGTAGGGATATGGATGGGTTCAGATATGAAAAAAATTTGCTCTGTGTTTAGGAGTCAATGAGTTCAGCTGGAGGAGAGTCCTTTGAGGTAACAGAGGAAGACAAACTTGGCACAGTCCATTGAGATCAAGATGGGAAGGGCCTTTTATCTCAAAATACTTGAAATGTAGCATTTCTAGCAGTAAGATTTAATGAGAAAATAATTATAAAACCAATACAGCATTGTGTTTTAGATGCTCCAACTCTGGGCTATGTTTGCAAAATTAAAGTCGCACATAGGATCTATATTAGATAGATTTTTCTTTCCAGTTTCAAGGAATGTTTACAATATTAGGTTATCTTAATGTTTCTTAAGGGGTGATTCATTGGAAGATCAGGCTCAGATATATAACATGAAGATTCCAAAGTCATGCCCTTGATCTATTAGATCAGAAACTTATTGGACTTGGAGGTAGTAGACTTTTGTTTCACATCCCAAGCGATTGTTGTGCACACTGAATTTTTAATGAAAGGATGACCAATAAACACTGCAGCCACACAATCAGGCTTCCAGAAAACTAAGAACTTTTGTGATTCAGTGTGATCTGGTGATAGTTTTTGTCTCTAGCTATTGTTGCTTATCTTAATAGCTCACCATTATGACTGCTTTTTTATCCTCAGTCACAATCTCTTTAGCTCTAACAACTAACATTCTTTAATCTCCTACTTGCTACCTCCTTATTTTTTCTTAGTCATGGTTCTACTACCTTACAGCTTCTACTGCCTCATGGCTTGTGCTCCCTATCTTTTCTCTGGATTTCTGTCTCCCCTGCCTTTTCTCTCAACTGAAAATTGTGTCATTGTCCAGGCAAAAGTTGGTGCATAGGGTCTTGAATCAGAGATTAGTAGATTTCTGCCTGAGATAATGCTTTTGATTTTCATTTGTTCTTATTTTGATCTTCATGAATAATTTTAATATTTTCAGGATTATAGAAGAAATAAAACTGTGATTTACATTTTCCAAGTTATGTAATTAAAATCGTATATTCTATCATGAATCCTCCATCTTCTTCTAATGCTACATATGCTCTGCATTTAAAGTCTGCGAGAGAGATAATCTGATTTACTCCGTTAGTCACTTTCCCAAGTAGAGTAGAGTAGTTGGGCTGGCAAAGGTCTCATGCTATTTCTTATGCTCTGGCCTGCCTTTAATCAGGCACCCAGCCTTGTACAAATGAACTGTGGCCAGGGTAGTAAGGTCATATGGTCATCACTCCTTAAGAAAAGAAACTAAGAAACAGTCAAGAACTTAGAGCATAAATATACCTCTTTATTATGTGGCCATGTTGGAATTTGGTCATTTGAGACTTCTGGGATAGCCTATTGTGCTTTTATTTTTTCTTTTGCGTGCTGTGAAAACACAGCCTAATACATCATTGCCTTCCTCAAGTATTTGGATTCATATGGGGATGGCTCCGGATACAAAAGGAGCTCATGGTCAGCTACCTCACAGGGTGTTTTGTCACTGTGACCTTACAGTGGAAATGCAAAGATAAGGGCTGAGCATATTCCAAGAGTCACACACTACTACTTCTCTATTCAAGAGAGGCCAGATGCACAATAAAGATTCATGAACCTTTATTTCATGTGCTAGCTAAAAACAAAACAATAAAGTTGGTTGAGGGATTCCATAGATATCAAAAAGCCACAGATCAATAGCTTCTTCAGATCAGAGAATCAATTACATGCTAGGTTCCTTGAGAAACCATGCATTATTATTTATAGCAGGCATGTCAATTGATTATTATAGACTGTACTTAAAAAAATAAGAAGACTTGATTTATAGGCACATGTTTTCTCACTGTGGATATGAAATGCTGGTGTCCACTTATATTCATGAGACTGGAAAAACTATTCAACACGTCATGATGGCCATATTACAGGAAAATCTAACTGGATAATTATTTTCCCAAACACTGCCTATTAAATATATTAAATGGAGCATGAAACTCTTATTCAAAAAGCATTGCTCCTTGCAAAGAGGAGAGTCAAATTTTATACTCTGTAAAGTCTTTTCTACTAGCATTATTGTGAATATTTATGATATACAGGAAGTTCCCAACTATTCACTCAACAAATATTTATCAAGAGTCTATTATGTTCCAGATATTATGTGCCAGTCATGGGCAAGATAAAGTCCTTCTCTCATGAAGGAGAGCAGAAACAAAAGAGATGATTTCATATGGTGAGAAGTAGCTTTAAGAAAATAAACTAGAGTAATGGTCTAAAGAGAAAGGGAGTTGAGCACTTTAAATAGAACAGCTACTTAAACTAGAATGACCAGGAAAGGAGGCACAAAGAGATAAAATTTGAGTTGAGACCTGAAAGAAGGGCAAGAGAGACATTTATTTAATGCTGGTGAAAGTGTATATTAATATAACACCTTGTTATAATCCACGCAAAGTTGGAGACACATGCTCTATGACTCAGGAATTCCTTGTCCAGGTATATACTCTATAGAAATTCTGTTGTGTTTGTGCCAGAAATTATGTACAAAGATTATCTTTCTATTTACATCCTTAATAATGATGCTTACATCTGGGCTAGCCTCACAGTTCTCAACACTCAGGGCATGGCGTTGGGATGTGTTGTACATTCTGCTGTTGATTTACTGAAAAATATATTGCTCCAAACACCTACAGTGTTTCACATTTTCATGGCTGCAAACTCTAAACAACTCAATTGTCCACCTACAATAGAATGCATAAATAAATTGTGTCACCTTATACAATGAAATACTTTACAGCAATGAAAATCGATGAAAATGAATGAATTACATCTACATACTCATCATGGATGAATCTCACAAATAAAACAGAAGTGAAAGAAGCCAAACACAAAGGAATATGTGGTGTATAGTTCCATCTCCATAAAGCTCAAAAAGGAGGAAAAGCCAAACTCCAGTGTTTCGGGGATGCAAGCTTAGGTAGCAGGGAGGTGATTACTATCTAGTTGAGGTTAGTTGTTACCTGTGGAGGAGAGGGTTAGGACTCAGAGATGGGAGGCTTTCTGGTGCTGACACAGTCTGTTGACTTGCAGAATAATGGCCTATCCTGAAAGTCTGCATTGACCTGGATTATAGTTAGATAGATCTTCCCTCTGCAGTACTTCTTTGAACTCTACATTGTTATTTTGTGCATATAACTATTTGTTATATTTCACAGAAGAAAAAAATTAATAAATGCAAACCCATACATAAATGAGTACTACTTGTACAAATGTATGAAAACAAATCAAAGCTTACTCTTCAATATCTGAAAAACGAGAATTATGAAGATGCAATTTAAAAAGAGTATTAATGATATTTTTATGTTGTGCTTATATGTTTAAATTATTAAATACATATATGATTCTTGTCCACAATAGAGAAGTCTTTTTTTTTTTAAGATTTTATTTATTTATTCATGAGAGACACACAGAGAGAGCAGAGACACACAGAGGGAGAAGCAGGCTCCATGCAGGGAGCCCGATGTGAGACTCCATCCCAGGACCCCAGGATCATGCCCTGAGCCGAAAGGCAGATGCTCAACTGCTGAGCCACCCAGACGTCCCCACAATAGAAAAGTCTTAGATTTTACTAATTTTTTATTTACTACCTTATTGCTGTTGACCTGTGATAGATGCTGAGTGATTTTTTCTTACTTTAAACCATATCTGAAGGTGTTTTAGCTATTAGATTAACAACAGAAATAGAAACTAATATTTTGTATGATACCTTTTGTGCTGAAAATGCCTTAAGGCACTTAACAGAGTAAACACTGGTAGTGAATAACCTTGAGCAAATTTTGCTCATTGTTATGCATTTAAAATTCTATACATATCAAATAAGGAAATGTTGACCAGAATGGAAAGGTTTTGTTATCATTAACATTTATTTCCAAGCCTACTTGGGGTCTATATTAATTAAACACCATGCTGAAATAACAAAGGTCAACAATCAAAAAAGATTTACCTGTCTACTTACCTACTTGGGAATGAGGCTCACAAGCGTGCTAACATCACAATGCTTATTACTGAGTGTCAGGAGTTAGGATGTATTATGCAATGTTACCAACAACTATTGATTCCTGAATAACTTAATGCTTAATCCACTATTCTGCATGGAATGCTTGCTAGGTTAACAGCAATCTCATTACAAAGGGAAACTGCATGTTTTTCCTTTGTTCTACTGTAAAATATGCAATTTCTTTTTTCCTGTGTGTGTGTACACGTGTCTTTACAAAAATGTATTGTATTATTAAATAGAGTTTTTCACCCAAATTGATAAAATCTATTAATGGCCTTTAGTCATACGTGTCTATTTCTGGCACCTCAAACATGGAGCATGAAGGTTGCTATGACAAGGGAGACCTAAACCACATGAGAAGCCCAGGGACCCTCGACGACAGAAGATGAGTGTTAAAAAAAACTTACAGAAGTAGCCTAGTTGGTCCTAAGTAAGGCCCAGTGGCAGAGTAGTGATAAAAATGTCAATGATAAAATGATGAGAAAAATTACTGTAGAAGGTAGAAAGACTAAAAACATAGGATTGGCCTTGGTGACAAGACAGATGGTTAAAGAACCATGAGTTTTCTAGGGTCTGTGAGGCAGTAGACATCAGAACCTCTCCATATCTACATTCAGGTAACAGACTTGGGTCCTGGGAAAGTGTCTGAGTGGCTGATTCTAAGAACTGCAGTGCAGGGAAGCCAGCCCAGAGAAGGATCTTCCTCCCTCGTCCAAAAAGAACTAGTGCAGTTCGGCCAGTAGTCTCCACCGAGGTGGTGGCTCAGCCCAGATCTCTTGCTTTGGGATGGGCCAGCAAGGGTTTATGTCCTTAGAGAAGCAACACAGAAATAAACAGAAAATTTCTTTAGACTCTCTTGGAAAGAGGCTTCTCTAAGTACAGACTTCCACAAAATAGCAGCCTTAGAGTCACCCGGAAACTGGCTAGAAATGCATGTTGTTAGGTCCCACTCCAGACCTATTGACTCAGTCTCTGAGAAAGCATTTTGTGTTTCAACAAATCCTCCAGATCTCCCTGGAAGTGTCAAGGGTTTGACAACAGGGGGAGAACCACCAGGAGTGGCCCTTTACAACTCTATCCTTGTGACTACGAATTCTGGTACCAGTGACAGTATCAACAATTAGTGACATTAGGGGTCAATGTGTTGTCTTGATCATGGAGGCAAAGCAGCATTGTGCCAACTTCTGGAGAAACCCAACCTTCATTACTGTTGGGTTTCCATCAGCCTGAAGGGAGTTCTGGCTTCTGTGTGATCTGAGAGTATATCAGTTGTAACTTTGGATTCCAGAAAGCAGTTTTAGGGGCTTTTTGAACTTTTAGGAAAGAGAATTCCAGGAAGAAGAGAGACTGAACTCTTTCTAATCTCTGGTGAGGAGGTTTCGTCATTGTACAGTGCAGTACTGGGGGCTGTCTTTTGCACCTCCATCTATAAAGGGGGGGAGGGGTCCCTAGTTATGCCAAGAGGTATTTTTCTTTATTTATACTTTCAGTCAGTTTTGTTTAAGATGTTAAAACTTGATTTTTATTGATTAATTCAAGGATCAGCATTTAACTTATGGTATTCCTGACTCCACGTTAGCATCTCTAAGATGGCCTTCTGTTTAGTAGATGTTAGCAAGGAATAAATCAGTGCTCCTTTCTGGAAGCAGCCATTTGGAAGGCTAATACAGAGTACTCAGGGGAGATAGGCTGCCTTTATTCCATCTGGAAAATAGAACTAAAGTGAACTTCACTCTCAGGAAGAAAACTTAGTACAAGAAAGATGACAGGTCCTGCATATCTACAGCTTATGTTATAGAAGTTAACATTTTAGAAAATGCAAAATAGTGTGAGGACATCATTAAGATCTAGCAAAAAACAGTGCAGAGCTGAGATCGGAGAAGGTTGAGAAAACTTTTTTGAGTTGAGAAAACAAAGGTTGAGAAACAAGTATTTATGGAAGGCCTCCTCTGTCTTTGTTTTTAAATACTTTGCAATTTCTTTATCCTTTAAGGAAGATTGAAGAAAAAAATTAATTCTTGTACCTTAATTATAAAGCTACATCTGATGGTAAAGAATGTGGTTATGGCTAAGCCTAGCACCATTATTTTATATTATACATTTTTGTAAAAGATTTTATTTATTTATTCACAAGAGACACACAGAGCGAGAGGCAGAGACATAGGCAGAAGGAGGAGAAGCAGACTCCATGCAGGGAGGCCCATGTGGGACTCGATCCCGGGACTCTAGGATCACATCCTGGGCCAAAGGCAGATGCTCAACTGCTGAGTCACCCAGGAGTCCCATATTTTACATTCTTATTAATTTCTCTCATTCTCCCCCAGATGAGAAATACATTACATCATCTCCATATTAGAAGACAGGAAGCTATAGATTCTCTGCAAAATTTTCAAACTGTGGAAACAGCTATACTCATAAATCGATGGTGTGTAAAATGATCATGAGCTGTAAAATCGTACTTTAATGGTTCTTAGCATTTAAATGAGAGCAGAATTTGTTCTAAGTAAGTTATTGCTACTCTGGCACTTCTTCAGTGAGGTTGTTGGATTCTCTGACCGTGTATGATTGGCTATATGTTACAGTGTGAAGTAAGTTAATTGTATCTTTCTTTATCTAGTCAAAGTCTAGATGGTCTCACAAATAGTAAGTGATACTGACTTTTTTCAGAATCAACAACATGCAGGAGAGCACTATGAATAATTCTGATCTGAAACGTGGTGGGATCCCAAATCTAGCTAACTTCAAAATAAGTGAAAATCTTTTCATATATGCATGGATATATTTCCCCACCCCTGGAGATGTTCCTTTTATAGGCCTAGGAAGGAATCTGAGAATTTGGGTGAAAAATAAATTTCCATATATATCTATTATTAATCAAGCTTGACCACCAATGAAGCACTCTCACACTCTATCATCTATTGATATATATCTGTGTAGATTATATCTAAAACTTGTTCATAACTTTATAGATTACTAAATGTATTCTGAAGTATTTAATGAGCCTCACAAAATCTTTTGAGGCAAGTAGGGAAATTTAAGGAGAAAGACCTAATATTCAAAGAGGGTCTCAAGTTGAGGTTTTTTTTGGTCTATGATGTGTAGCCACGAGATTCAAACACTGATCCTCTTGTTTGAGAGCTTGAGCTCTTTTCCTGTATCACTTGGGGCTATAATAACATTGTGCCACCAGTTAAATGTGATTTTTCTCCTTCAAATGAGTATTAACCGCACAACCTTTTGAAACTGGGAGAAGTGGAGGAGATGGGCAAGGAAGTCACTACTTTCCTTCCTTATTCCACAATAACCTAAGCATTCAGTGAGGTGATAACAAAAATATATATAGTAGTTAGGTTTATACTAGGGGTTCTTTACCTAGTGGGTACAAGAATCCCAGAAGATACACATATGGGTTTCAGAGGGTCTGGGAACTTTTCAAAATTATATGTAAAATTTTGTACTTAAGTGCAGTTGAAACATTAGATTTTTTTTTTTTTTGTACTCTAGGATGCTGCATTCCACATTCTTTTAATACTAGCAGCCTGATTGATTTTTGGAGTATGAGTTCTTCCTCACTAGATATACTCTAGTAAGCTATTAATAAAGGTACCCCATACATCTCCAGTCCAGGCCAAGGCATATGGCCCATGGTAAACTTTTGGAATTTAAATCATGAACCAGGAAATGTAAGACTGAAATCATTTGGAGTTTATCCATTCTAGCAGATGTGCCCCAAGTAATTCCTATAACTGGGATGCTTTAGAATTGCCTGATTCCTATTTTAAGTCAATTTAGCTGATAAATTCCCCATTGTACCTGTAAACTCCCTCATAGCTTTCTTAAATTATTTTTGCTTAACCAAAGTGGTCCATGGCTTGCAAACAAAAAGTGCTGGTGACTGTGTAACTTTTTTCTGAGAAGAAGGTTCAAAACTTTTATTAGATCTTCAGTTCAGCTTGTGACCACAAGAATGTTAAGCATTGCTGGTCTGGAGCAAATGGGAAGGGATTTGGCACTGTTCTAGGAGAGGGTGATGATGGGCAGAGGGCTGAAGTATGCTCTCTATAGAATTTGAGTGGTGGGAGCAAAATCTCATTGTACTTTTTTCTGCTTCTGAGTCACATCTCCGTTTTAGGGATGATTCCAATAGTCCAGGTTGCCCTTAAGTGGAGCAGTCCTTTGTGGGGTCCTTTTGCTTTCTTTCACATCTCCTTCTCCCTCCTCATCTCATGTTGATGCATGAATGAATCTATTTTCTTTCCTTCCCTGTATTAAAAGTGCTTATCTAAATTAGTATTTCTCAAAATGTGGTTGGGGCCCACATCGGAATTACATAGGGTCATGAAAAATCTATATTCCTGGGCTTTTCCTTCTGCTGTGATGGATGAACTGTCCTTGTTACCATGTAAGGCAATTCTTCCACTTGTGTACTGGGTCTTGTCCCTTCTAGCCCACCCAAGAGCTGTGCCTCACAATTCTGCCTTGAATCTCCTGCATCATCAGACTCTGTCTATTGGACTGTGCCTTTCAGTATGCAAACATGTTGTATTATCTCAAGACTTAAAATAATCTCTAGACCTCTTATTCCCACATAGCTTCTGACCTGTAACTCCCCTTTTTAGCCAAACCCATTAAACTCTTTATGCCTTCTCTGCTCACTCTTTCCCTAGACAATTTTAATCAGGCTTTTGTTCCCACTTCTTCAAGAAACTGATCTTTTTAGGATTACTAGTTACTAACAGCTTAAGTCTTGTCAAACCTGGTAGTCAATTCTTATCTTCCCAACAACCTTTCACCCTGGCTGATCACTTTCTTAGTCTTAAAAATCTTCCTTCACTGTTTTCGGACACAACATGCTGATTTGGTTTTTCTCCTAGTGCACTGGTTTGTTTTCTTTGTTTCTCCCTCTTTTCCTTATTTATAAATTGTGGAGATCCAAAGGACTTGTTTCCCTGCTGTTTCAATCTACTCTCACTTCCTAGGTGAACATTTTCACTATTGAGTCCCTTTAATCTTTCCCCTGAATGCCAATCTTTAATATTTGATCGCTTCTTCAACATCTCCACTTGAATATCTAATACACACTTCAAACATAACTTTTCTATCCATGTTTTCTCTTAAATATGCTCCTTCCTCAGGGTACCCTGATTCAGGTCAATGGCACCACTAAGCATTTAATTGCATGGGTTGAAAATCTCAGAGTCATCTTGGTCAATATTTCTTTCTTTTTCTTTCTTTCTTTTTTTGCTTACATACCCCATAGCCAGCCCATTAGCAAATCCTGTTTATCTTATAAAATATCTAGGATGCAATCATTTTTCATTCACAACACTAATAACCAATAGTCTAGAATATTGAAATAGCTCCCTAATTTGTCTCCTTACCCCCCCATAGTATCTTCTGTCAATTCCTCAGATAATGACTTTAATGATCATTTCAAAGGTATATAAGATCAGATAGTCTCCTACTCAGAATCTTCTAGAGGTTTTCATTATATTTAAAATAAAATCTAAACTCCCTATCATGGTTTATGATGCCCCATGATCTGTTTGTGCCTATATGTGACTTTATCTTCAACCACACTTCTCATCCATTCTGCTCTAGTCTTATGGGCTTTCTTGTGGTCCTTATCAGGATTTTTCCTATTTAAGAGTCTTTACCCTTACTGTTATTTTTATCTGGAATGCCATCCCTCCCAGATCTTCACATTTAAATCAGACTTCTCATCCAAAGTCTTCCCTCAGAGAACCCTTCCCTGACTGACCTGATAAGTCTTCCCAGACTTCTAACATGCTGCTGGTGTTCCAGTTCTTCACCTAAGTAGTGGACACAGAGATCCTTACTTATAAAATAGATGTTACATTGTAAACTTATGGTTTTAAAAAAATATTTTTATTTATTTATTCATGACAGACACACACAGAGAGAGGCAGAGACATAGGCAGAGAGAGAAGCAGGCTCCATGCAGGGAGCCTGATGTGGGCCTCAAGCCCAGGTCTCCAAGATCATGCCCTGGGCGTGAAGGCAGGCGCTAAACTGCTGAGCCACCCAGGGATACCCTAAACTTATGGTTTTTAATTGATATCATATTTCATAGTAAAAATAGATTATTAAATGGAAGGGAGGCAATTAGAGAATTATTTTTTAAAAATTTTCCCGGATGGGGATCCCTGGGTGGCGCAGCGGTTTAGCGCCTGCCTTTGGTCCAGGGCGCCATCCTGGGGACCCGGAATCGAGTCCCACGTCGGGCTCCCGGTGTATGGAGCCTGCTTCTCCCTCTGCCTGTGTCTCTGCCTCTCTCTATCTCTCTGTGTGACTATCATAAATAAATAAAAATTAAAAAAAATTTCCCCGGATGTTCATAAATATTTGTTAAATGAACAAATGAATCTTAGGATCTCTGCATGATTGTGTTCAAATATTTCCTATCATTTTCTTCTTAAGCAGCACAAAAGAAAGGGGCAAAATTTAGTCATTTGTATCTCTCAAGGGACTTTCTGTTTTACACATATGCTGTTTTACTGTTTTTTCTTTATATGTGTTACATTTATAGTAAGCAATAAAGATACTTCCATTTAAAATAAATATCACTCAGTACTCCACATTTATTTAGAAAGCTTATTTTCCTTTAATAGGACTTCATTGACTGAAATTATATCATATATTGATTTGTTTATTGCATGTTTCCCTGTCTAGAATGTCAGCCCCATCAGGGCAAACCTTTGTCTTGTCCATGGTTGTAACCCTTGTGTCTAGAATAGCACACAGAATTGGCACCTGGAATTGGCATACAACACACACTCAGATAAAATTTCATTCTCATCTCAAACTTAGAACTGAATTATAATTTCTGTGATGATACAAAGAAAAAATTTTACTAAACCACCACAGATAATATTTATAAGTTTTAAAATTTGAGAAGCATTTGTTAAAATGATTATTACTAGATCCATAAATAAATATAGGGCTACCATGTATTGCTGAATTTAGGTAATAGTTTCTGTTTCTATTCTTTTAACATGATCACCTTATTTGAAGAACAGACTACAAAGACAACTACTGTTATACATATGTATGTACCTCAGAGCGAGAAGTTTCTGTTGCCAGTCTTCAGATCCTTCTCACTTTGGAAGTCGAATTAGCCCTTCTTCCATAGTGCTAAGGGAACAAACAGTCTTGGATTCTCTTTTTTACTGCCCCTAAGATGATTGCTTCTTGAGGGGAACCCTCTGACCTATCTCAGCTTTTGCTTATGTATTTGTCTTTCAGTCAAATCTCTCAAGACCCAGATGTCTATCAGAGAAAATGGAAAAGAGGTTTTGCTCCTTTTTGATGTATTCTAGAGATTGCTGGTTATGGTTATATTTGCCACTTTCTGCTTGGTACACCAAAATGAAAAAGTATATCCCTTTGCCTAAGTCAAAACCACGAAAGTGATTGGGAGAGTTTTAAAACATGTCTACAAATTCTTTGACACTTCTCCCATCAAGAGGTGGATGCTAATTCCTCTGCCTTCACATATGGAGTGGCCACAGGGGCTCATGTTTAAAGAATAGGATGTGGTAGGAGGGCACCATGGGAATAACTAGGCTAGGTTAGAATAGGCCTAAATTTCTCTCTTGGAACTCTCACAATGGAATCCAGCACCATTTTGGAGCAAGTCCAGGCCATACAAAGAGGCCTAGTTGACAGCTCCTACTGAGATCCCAACCAATAGTTAGCAACAACCATCAGGCATGAGTGAGAAGGCTTTTGAGGTGTCACTACCCTCAGCCACTGTTTGACTGCAACTTCAAGAGAGACTGGGACTACAGTTGGCTAGCCGATCTATTAATCCTCAGAACCACAAGAGATAATAATGATGATGACTGTTATAGGTTGACACCACTAAATCTGAGCTCGTTCATGATCTAGCAATAAACCCAGAAGGCCATGATACTGTTTAGGTAAAGCTTCAGTGTATGCTGAGCTTCTGATCCTTTTACTCTGTCAAGCCTGTACTTTTTTCCTCTCTGAAGTTTATGATGCAAAATGCTGACTCCTGTTGAATTATGTTTTTAGAGAATCATGCGTTAGGCCTGACAGAGAATTCAAGACCACAAAGGAGAAAACAGAGTGACACCATGTTTCAATATAAAAATAAGTGACTTGGGAACTGCAAAGAATTAGGTGAGCAGAGAGCTCAGGGGAAAATAGTGAAAGAGAAAAAGTTGGTTATTGGACTGAGGGCATGGCCCCAGGAGGTGGTTTCTCCCCTCATCTCTCCACATTCCAATCCAGTGTTCTCCCTATAGACTTTCTAAAGCAGCAGTCCCATTACTTACCCACTTGAAAGCCTTAAGTGCTCCTTAATGCACTGTCTTTAGTATAAAATCCAAGCTCCTTTGCATGGCATACAAGGATCTTTATGAAGCCCTGCCCATGCCATCGACTGTCTCTGCAGCTTCAGGATTCCTCCCACCCCCAATCTCTTCCACTCTGTGGTTCAATTATAGCCATTACAACTACACCTTCCCTGCATGGGATTTTGTACTTGCTCCTTTTTCCTCCCTGCAGTGCCATAGTCAATTCCTGTTCAGCCTTCAAGTCCAGCCTCAATGTTGGCATCTTCAATGTTGGAGATATTCCATACACATTCTGTGTGTTCTCTAGGCCCACGTAGTTACTTCTGTCCTAGGGCTTTCTGCCTCAGATTGTGTTTGTCCATCTGCTGGTCAGGCCATGAGCTCCTTGAAGCCAGGGTTGTGTCTCTCTGAATCCCAGAGCGCATCTGCCCAGTAAGTGGTTCATGGTGAGCACCTACATATCTCCATAATGAACGGATTATAGCAAGACAGTCAGGCAGGGGGAGGGATGGAGCCTGGTGGTAAGCTATTGTTGCTCCTAGTAACTAGGAGGAAAGTGTCATTGTGATATTTAACACTTGCAATCTGACAACTTAAAAGTTTAGAATAAAGTGAGACACATGGGTCTAAGCTATGAAACTGCCTTGGAGCAAACTCTAGATGGGAGAAGAATGAGGAAAGCAAGTGATTGCAAAATCAACTTTATCATAGTAAACTGACAGAATATGTTTTTTGGATCCACAAGTTATTTTTCTTTTCTTTTCTTCCGTGGTATGCACAGAGCATATCCTTTAAATATGAATTTAACTAATTTATTCTGTATTCCCTCCACCTGTGTGTGGGTAATTTTGTGAAATGATATAGTCTGTCGTGTGCTGGAGATGCTTGTCTGGGCTTGTAAGAGACCCAACCGTTAATTTTCCAGGAATTTTGCAAGTCGGTTATTAAACACAGCTTGAAATTGGCCAGGGAGGGAGTATTTAAACACATAAACCTGTAAGTGCCGCAGGTCACATCTCTCCTCCCGCTATGCCAAGCTGCTTGTTAAACATTTACTAGTTCATCAATGGATGCAGTTCTGTTTTACTCAGTAGTATTTTTTGTTCAAAAACTATACAAACTATTACATTCTTCATAACCTCATGAGAAATGAAAATGACCTAATGGGATCTGTCATGTATGTAGGTAGGTCCCTGAAAGAACTAGAGAGTTTCCTTAAGATATAGCCAAAACTCAAAACTTTTAAGCATAATAGAAATATCACCCTGGTTTTGTGTCACAAACATATTCTCTCTATATTGTCAATTTGGGGGGGACTTTTATTGAGATGACTGAAAAGGAGAAAGAGCTGTGATTTTGAGGTGGAACTTTTGTCACTATTTTCACTGTTTTCTTTGTCTTTAAAAAAGTTGGGGGGGGGTGTTGTAGGGGGGCAACGAGCCTAGGTGGCTCAGTGGGTTAGGTTAAGTATCCAACTCTTGATTTTGGCTCAGGTCATGATTTCAAGATCCTGGAATCGAGTCCCACGTAGGGCTCTGCACTCAGTGTGAGTCTGCTGGAGATTACCTCCTTCTCCCTCTCCTCCTGCCCCTCCCCGTACTCTTATTCTCTCTCTCTCTAAAATAAATAAATGAAATCTTAAGATTGTATTATTTATTAATGACAGAGAGAGACAGGCAGAGACGTAGGCAGAGGGAGAAGCAGACTCTCTGTGGGGAATCCCATGACGGACTCGATCTTAGGACCCTGGATCAGGCCCTGAGCCAAAGGCAGAGGCTCAACCACTGAGCCACCCAGGTGCCACAATAAATGAAATCTTAAAAATAAATCTACAGGGAAATGCTAAATGATTCATATGTAAGCTTACTATTAAAATATTCTTTCTTTAAATATTAATTGAGTGCTGAGATCTGTACAAGAGGTTATTGTGGTAAATGTGACTAACATAAACCAGCCATCATGGATCTCAGAGTCAAATTGGGAAGGCAGCAAAGAATTACCTACACTGTATTACCTGGTATGGAGAAATCCAGAGGGAAGAGGAGAAAGTAAATGTGCTGCTAATAAAGATTAAGCTTCAGGATACAGTCTCCATTCCTCATGGATATGGAAAGACCTTCAGGTGAAATGGACTTTGGCATGTTTTAAAAACTGAAAGGGGGCCCAAGTGTCTTGACTAATAATGAGACAAATGGCACAATGTGAGGCTGGGGAGTTAGGGAAGGATAAACTCAGGGAGGCCCTTTCAGAAAGTTAAAGATTTTGGACTTTTTTCCTGAAAATAATAGGAGGCCTATATAGGGTTTGAAGCTGAGGAGTGACACATTTTAAAAGATTGCCTGAACTGCTGTGTAGAAAATGGATTGGTGTGGGGGGCAGGGAACATAAAACATAATGAAAGATGGTCCTGTTGTGTCTTGAGGGAGCAAGAGGTTGTCTAAGAGATTGCTAGTGGGATTATTATTATGAGGCCCTTACATTGGATGTTCTTTTTAATGACCTGGAAGGAGTGATAAAAATAATTTGATTACTCTTGCAGGCAATAATAGGGAATTACCCATAAAAGTGGAAAAACATGTAATTTTTAAAGCTCTAGAAAAATTATAACTAGTTAAGAAATAAAACCATATGAATAGTGAAAATCTGTGTGCACATACATAAAGCATCTAGAATTCATCAGGTATCCTGGAACAATACATTAGGAACAACAGCACATCTTGTGCAATGTTGTTTTGATTCTGAGAGCTCTATCTTGTTTGGTTCAGCAAAGTGGCTATTTCCAGTTAATTCCTAGTGCTTTTAAGTTCCACTTCTGCCAGAATGACTACCAACAATCTATTTAAAGAGCTTGCTGTAGGAAGGCCATCCATGTTAAAAATTGGTGATAGCTTCACTCCTGCCATGAAAGAATCAAAGAATTCTCTAATACCATAATCAACAGGAAGCTCTATAAACAAGATGTCATCAAGAGTCTACACAGAACAGAAAGTGAAAATAATTATTGAAAAACCTAATTGGCCTTGAAAGTCTTATATGTTTGTTGATTCTTATCACAGATGAAGCATGAAAGGGTGATAAAATGCAACAATTGAATGTACAGGTCACAGAAGTGTGAATATTCAGCTTTCATTATGTCCATTGGAGACGAAACCATCCAAATGAAAAATCTACTTTAAATTGTTATGAGAACAAGCGTCAATTTAAGTTATATCCCTAGAGAACATTCTGTTCAGTCCCTCAAATGAAAGATCATTTACCTTCTGTTACATAAGTTTAAGTCGTACTGGCTATAAACTGGCTGCTTCCTGTCTTAATGCCACTTATCAAATCAAACTGAGCAGATGGTCATCTTAATGCAGCCCGTTTTATTCAGCGTCACCAACAAATAACAACACGGCTAGTTTGGCATAGAGGGAAATTAATGTGCTGATGACTAGTCATTAGGTTTGTAACCACAGTTTATTAATTTTGATTTTTACGATTATTGCATTTGTTATTGGGAGAGTAAGGTAATTGCCATAGTGAACAGTATCTATTCCACCCTCAGCCAAACTAAAAATATTAATGCTGCTACATTTTCTTTTGCTTAAGTAGAAAGAATTAAAAAAAAAAACAGGCTATGTCTGAAGATAAGTGATATATAAGTAATTTGTGATGCTGATGGTTTGTATGTGGTACAATGAGATTAGATGCTTATTTAGAAATGTGTCTAATCCTGCACAATCATGTGATTTACAATCAGACTGAGTTGGGTGAAAGACTTTTCAAATGCTGTAGTGAATTGCCTCTCTGAAAAATAGTTTCCTTCAGGCTTTGTAGCTGAGAGGCCATGCAACTACTAAATAGTATCCCCTCACGAGTTGGCTGCCAAGGACCCAGGCTGATACCTAATATTTTAAGCAGTGAGTGAGGCGGTTTCATGGCTTTGATATTTTGGGGGTTCTTTTCAGGTAGTATTTGGTCTGAATTCTTTACAGTCCTTGGGTAAAGTGTGGGAAGGAATAAAGGAGGGAGAAATGCAGACAGAGGGAGGAAAGAAGGGATGAGGGGAAAGACCTTCTAGATAACATGCAGGAGCAGCAAACTTTGGAGCGTGAATACCGGAGGCTAGTGATGCCACTTTAAATTCCGTATTATCTAGAACGGAGTACTAGCAGATAGGAAGATATATAGGTAAAGCTATGAAAATATCAGAGATAGTAAACTGAAATGTACACAGGAGCCGAGCAAATAACATAAACGTAAACAGAAACCAGGAGGGTCCTATAAAAGTGTGAAGCAGGCTGTGAGTTAAGATATTGGTACCTTTATTGCCACCAAGCATAATACCCATCAAGTTATGATGCTTTTTAAGATACAATTTGAGCTAAAAGAAAAAAAATGGCCTTATAGAATACACTGAGGTTGATTTGCGACCTCTAAGATACCGTGCTGAGTTTCAACTTGAGCAATTGCGTGCAGTGAGAGAATTTTCTACAATGACTGTAAAAGCCCCGAAACCAGAAATTGTTCCTTCTAATGGAGGCAAGCAAGATAAAAGAAGAATATATAAGAATCATATTTTAAAAGCATGCGTGGCTAAAGGATTTTTTCCCCCCCAAGTTCCAAGTGTGGAGGGATTGGAGTTAATACCAAAGTTTATTTTATGTTATTTATCCTGTGTGTGTGTGTGTGGGGGGGGGGGTGTATATTTGCCTGAGTTAGCACTTTACTAGACTTTTCACAGTTCATTTCTTAGCACAGAATCAGTTATTGTCAACTTAGCTCTTTTTTTTTTTAATTTTTTTTTTTAACTTAGCTCTTTTTTGTGGAGTGTTACATTTCCAAGTTTAGTTCATTCCCCATCATTTATGGTTAGAATTCTTATAGTTTTGCCCTTATCAGTTTTCTTTGTTTTTTGTGGCTTTTTTTTTTTTTTCTTACAGTTTCCAGTTCCTCTAACTTACCATTTCCAGCTACTCCCTTAGGGCAGTCCTGGGACTAGGCCAGTTGGAATTTCCGTCATGGGGCCTGTGGTGGGAGCAGAGTATAGGAAGGAAAGACCAGCAGACATGCCTGTCAAAGCTGATCTAGAAGTGGAGGAAATAGGCATGTTGAAATCTGAGTCCTTTGGGGGATGTGGGAGATAAATATTGAAGCATCCATATACTAAGGCCAAAGCGCCAAAGATAGGTTTGAAGCTGGAGGATGAGTGAAGAATTTGGAGTTGTGTAGAGCTAGGTCAGGGTGAGCTCAGGTGAGGAATATATAAGGATGGTCCATGGACCATGTCTTTGGTCAGTGGGTGTGTGAATGGTGGTTAGAGTGTCAGTCAGGGACTGAGACGGGGCTATGTTGGTCTTTTCACTATTGTTGAAGGGGATTTTCTAAAATATGCCTAGGTTTCTACTCAAACCCCACTACTGGCTATAATGCTCTTCAACATGGGGTCGTAACATGTTGATGTATTGCGATCAATGAGGTGCACGCACTCACATTTAGGTGTGTCTCATGTAATTTGTTGCTTATAATAAAGGGCTGGAGTTTGTGTATCATTTTCTTCCCCAATATAAATTAGGGCAGATTGACTTTCCAATTCATATTTTGTTAATTTCTCTTACATTTGGGGATATTTTCTTGAATGGAAATGAAAGGTACAGTTTTACGAGTAGGTCTTGGAAAATTGCATATAACTTGAAGTTTATCTTGGATATGCTAAAATCCTTTGTGAGCTATTACATTTCCTAATGTGCTGATAGTTATTAGCAAAACATGGTTATGAATTATTAGAGTGCTAGGCTTCATCAAACTGTGGTGTGTGTCTACACGTGTGTTTTTTGAGTGAAAATATTTGCGAAGTCTTTTTTGGAGAAAAACATGTTGAAATGTGCTAGCAAAATCCAAGTTTGGTAGTTTGTACTGTCCTGTACAGCTTTACCTTTATCTCGCCTTTTTGGGTGTGCCAGACTCATCACGCTGCTGTAGGCCCACCTCTCCATGCTTTCCTTTGCCCTTCCTTTATCTAGAATGACCAATCCTGGGCTGTTGTATTGTGTAATTCCAGAAAGCACCATTTATGTTGTATTCTTGACTTGTGCTCTCAGAAATGGGAGGAGGATGGCATTAACACAGGTGAGCTGCGTCCCTAAAGTTGTACTAGAACATGTTTTTCGTTATGGTTCCTTTCCCTCATAGGTGTATATATATATATATATATATATATATATATATATATATATATATAATTATATATATAATATATAATATATATAATTTCTTTTAAGAGGAAAAATATTTCTTTAAAAAATTTGTTACTAAATTCCTCTTCCAAAATCATTGTATGAATCATATATGATTACTTAACTTTTGAAATAAAGGTTACTAAAGTTTAGAAAATATCGTGATATACCCTCGTCATGTTTCCATTTCCATCCTCATCATCTGAGATTGTCAGTGTAAACAACCTGGTGCAAAATAAAAATTATTTTTCCAACAACTTTTTACAAACTCCTATAAATATCTAAAAGTGCGTATATCTATATGTGTGGCCATTGTTTATTTTTCCCAAAATGAGAACCTATAGTATAACTTCCCTACAATATCCTAGACTTTGCTATAGCTCAGTGTTTATAGATATAATTCATTGTTTTGAAGGGCTGCCTTTAGAGTCCCTTGAAGGGAATCGAGAGTTAAATGTTAGGATGACCAAGTACCAGGAGCCAAAGGGCTAAGGATAGGATCAAAGGAGGGGATGAGCCAGGAATTTAGAGCTGAGTAAAGTTGATCAATGTGAGATCAGGTGAAGAACATACAGGAATGGCCCATGGCTTCTGTGTGCTGGTCAGTGGGTGTGTGTGATGATTGCAGAGTCAGACTGGTCTAAGGGCCCAGGTGTTCCTGCAGCTTAATAATTATTGATGTAGCTCATTCTTTTAAAGGGCTGCATTCTTAGCCTGAATGTGCTGTGATTTATTCAACTCTTCCCTTCTGTAGGCTGTTATAAGTATTTGCCAACTTCCGCAGTGCTGTAACAAATATTCTTGTTTATACCCGTAGGCTCTGCAGCTTTTGTCTCTGTAGAGTCCCAGAAACAGGGCTGAGGGGCTAAAGGCCTTGTGTCTATCAAAATTCTTTCTATTACCAGACTACTCTCCAGAGTAGCTGCAGCAATTCTCTCCCCTTGGATGTTTTCTCAGTAACAGAATGTACTTTTAAATTACATAGGTCACAATCTTATCTTTTTGCACTCTCATTTATGCTTTACATTTGTAGATCAAAAGCCTGAAGTTGAAGCTTTTTACTATAAAGAAAATCTCAAGACATTTTTTTTCTCCTGTTGACAAACATATCCATTAAGCCGTTGCAGGATTACACTGAGCACCTTGGAGCTTGGTAAAGGTTAATTTCAATAACTTCAGCAAGATAGAGTAGACTGGGAGATACTAGAATCTGGAGAGCCCTCCCAGGTGGGGGGTGAGCAGGAGAAGAAATCTAGCTACAGGTTCCAGGAGACAATTTGGTACAGATTATAAATCATGGAATGAGGAGTCTCAGAATAGCAGTAGTCAGAGTGTGGTTGCACCAGGAAGGCCCCAGGCTAAGCCCAAGAAGAGGGAATTCAGGAGTAGAGGATATGTGGAGACCCAGGAAAGCAGTAAGCCTGTGGTTGGCGTTGAGAACAAGCACTGGAAAGAAGCAAGGACCCAGGCAGAGGACTGGGCAGTGGGGAAGCAAGAATCCCTGGGTGAGCTCAGGTTCTCTGGGCCAGATAGACTTACTTTCAAATTCTGGCCCTGATGCTGACCAATTCTTTGACTTGGAAAAATTATTTTATCTTCACGGGTCTCAGTTTCTTTACCTGTGTTGCATGTCAAGGTCTTGGTTTAGTGTGCAGCCCATGCAATATACATACACAATGTTTGCTGGCATTTTGAAGACTGCTTAATTTTTCTATGACAAAGGGTGCACTAGCAGGTGGTGTGTGAGATGAATGGACAATCGCAAATCTAGTTTCCAGGATGCCATGAATATCTTGCCTTCCAGAGTAGCAGTCCAACTGCCCCACTGGAACTGGAACTGTATCTAAATCTTAGTCTCCATTTCCTGGAACCTCCTGCCAGTGTTCTCTTTGGTGGTTGGTTAGAAAAACTATAGGAAACCTTGAGGCTGTCATTTTCCTGTCTTCAAGTACCACCAGTGCCTGGAATGCCCTGAGGTGTGGCTAACTTCCCGGATTACCTCCTCTTGGATGTCTATTTCAAGTCATTCTCTCCGACCAGTACTTAGTTCTGATCTATTGACCTGTTTTCATAATGTCTTAAAATGCTCCCCAAACAAGCATACCTGTTATCACCCCAGCCAGGAAGGAGGCAGAGCCAAAACCAGACTATGATGCTGAACCCATACCCCTGGAAACTCTTGTCTAATGATCTTGTTTGGTGCTTAGGTAGGAAGTGGTTGAGCCTATCCCTTAGAGGGCCACAGACATTGGGAACCATTCCAAGCTTGGCAATATCAATGTTTATAACTAGGCATTCATTGCCTGAAAGTTAAACTGAGTACTTCTTGAACTGGTTAGACTGAGTTGACCCTAATGTCCTGAGAACAAGAAGATACTTTTCAGGAAAGTATTTTATGAATCTCTACTGTCTGTTAACAGCAAATAAACAACAAAAAAAATCAATGGCATTACAACAATAAAAGTAAGAACCAGGCAGTGTACATAGTTGCTATTTTTGTCTCGTGAAAATCAATTTTCCTCTCAAAAAAATTATCTCGATTTCCTTTTGGAATGCCCCTCTTACTCCCAACCTTGAGTCCACTGGATGAGCAGGTGACCCAAGTCTTGGCAATTGGTGTATTTCGGTTATTAGTCAGTATACTTAGTTCAACAGTGAACTGATCCAATGACATTCAATCTTGAGACTTTCACTGGAACTATTAGGAAACAGATGTTCTCCTTCTGCTATGGTTATTGAGAACATAAGCCTAGAGGTACTGGTGGTCATCTTGCCAAGATGTGGGGAGAGCCTATTTAGCCAAGCTGTACCTGAGATCACACTGCCTCTGGACTGTTTTAGTTACATGAGCCATTAAATGTATTGTTATGCTTAAACCAATTTCTGTTGTATTTCAGTCACTTGCAATCAAAAGATTTCTGACTAATTGAGATGAGTTCCTGAAGTTTTTGAAGTCCAAAACTAAACTCAATGCTCTTGAACTGATGATTCCTCTAAATTGCTGAAAAGCCAAATAACAAATATGAGGACTGAATGTAGTTCCTGTCGCAATTGAGATGGAAAGAATTCTGAGCTAAACACATCACAATATTCCTTTCAACATTTAAAATGATACACTATGTAGCAAAATTATAATCTTCTATAATATAGAAGATTATAATCTTCAGTATTATCATTACCTTTGAGCATTGAAGATAAATGCCATAAATTCGTCTGAGATAAGATGTTTAACCAGATTATTTATAGACTCCCTTCCAGTTCTTTACTTTACACAAACTATGTAGACAATGGGGTAGACCACAGTGGCCATAGTGTCAACACATGGGGAGGATTGAAAGGGAGCCATACACAATATGATTAGTATGACATTGTACACTATATATGGATTTTAGAGCCAGATAGACACGAATTTGAATTCTGGCTAAATGACCTAGGAAAATTTTCTTAACCTCTCAGCATTTCAGTTTTGTTGTTTATAAAATGGGGATAGCAATAGTTACTCCACTATTAAAGACCAAGAGAAATGAAATACCATATACTAAATCTAATGTACTTCATGCATAGAACTTCAGCTTTTGTCATAAAGTTCTATGAGAGTGACTTAGTTACAAAGATTCAGAAATTACTTGTTATGTTTTTGTGTAAATAATTCCCTGATTCAAACCTGGAATGAATCTTTTTGTTACATCTCTTGCACATAAGATTCCCTTTCTCCCCAAACAGGTACATTTTAGTAGTGATCAGAGTTTGGATTTGAGCAAAATAAGTGGCAAAGATGGGAAATTGTTGTTTACCAAAGACTAATTGGAAAAAAAATGCAAACTCTGACTCAGGTGGAGAATATAGCCATTTAAAACGCAGACACAAAGACCAGTGGAAAGAAAGCTAAGGCATTTGTAACGCATAATGTTGAAATGGTATATGCTTTATCGATTTCACTATTGAGTGGGTGTTTTGCTTTTTGATATGCTCAATGTTCTTAAGGCTTTTGTAATGTGAATTATAGATGATACCAAAATATTTGCTAGGCCCCAAATAGCATTTTTTCTTTTCATTTGAATTTTATTTTTGCTGTAAATACATGTTTTGATGATGCTAAATTCATAAATCTTTGTTGACAGTGCTCTGTTAGTTTTATTAAGTAGTAGCCCAGGCTGGCTCTCATTTACAGTTGTTGCATGTCAAACAACCTTGAAAAATGTTAAGTTGTTAGATAACTGACTAGATTTCTCAGAGCTCCTCTGGGAGGCTGCGAATTAACAAGGCTTCTTACTTCCTTTTTCACACTCCAAAGGGAATATGGTAATTCACTATTAACTTTAAGGCAATGGTGTAACATTCCACTTCTTCTAATTCACAATTCACTCAGGATCTCAGGCACAAGCACCATGTAAGCTGATTCATTCAGCTGGGAATTTGCATCCTGAAGCATTGCCCTCCCAACTTCAGAGCCCCGCATGATACCTAACATAGAAGAGGGGCTCAGTGGATCTTTGCATAATGAGTGAAGAATAACCAAAATTCTCTGTCATGTTTCTGCTCACAAAACATCCAAATCAAAAGAATCTGAAGGAGATGGAAAGTAACGTTGTATATGGGAAAACATGAATCCAGACTTATTAGTTTTTCTAGTAAGGCCCTCCAATGTATCTTTTGGGAACAAGTCCCGTGAGACTCTGTGATTCAGGAACATGGTGCTTTTCCTGGATGCAAGAGAGCATCAAGATCCTTCTGGGACTTGCATTCTTTTTTTCTGGAGGCTTGATGTCACTATTTTTTGTTTTTGTTTTTATCCCCTTCTTTCCTGACCCTCTGGTGCTCATCTGATTTCTTTTTTCTTATTTGGTCCTATGGTTCTTGTATTTTTGTTGATATTAAGATCTCAGATATGTAAGGGCTAGGGGAAAAAATCCCATATAAACATTCTTTAAACATTAAAAAACCATCACTCTGAGTTTCTCCTATGTCTATTCAAAGCCACACAAATTTGTCATTATTTTCTCAAGTGGATTGGATGTATAAGCTCTGTAGATGGCTACCTTTGCTGACCAACTTCCTGTGGGCTAGGTATTTTGTGTACATTTTCTCTTTTAATCCTCAGCACAAGCCCACAGAACACCTCAAGGCGTTGTTATTGCCATTCTACAGATAAGAATACAGAGGTTTATAGATATAAAAGTCCTTTTCACTCAAGGACAGTATTTTGATCTTTAACAGAAATGGAAGGAAATATAAGCAGGCAGAGTGCTATGTCTGGACAAAATACTTTACAACTGGACGCATCATTATGGTTAACTTTCCATCTATGATATGATTCACTATGAATATACTTAAATGCATTTATTTTATAATGCTCTAACTATCTCTGAGTTACTTCAGGGTCTTCTGTAGTGGTTTTTGTGTAATTTGATCTTTTAATGCTTACCTCCCTTTCTTCCTTTATCACCACTCATTTTCTACAGCATTTACATCTCAGCTCAGTTATTATCCCCCAGATCTGCCTTCTGAGATGACTCTAGACCCTTCCATTGTGGAGGCCGAGAAAAATTAAGGCCATTCCACCTCAAGTTTAGCATTAGCACAAGTACAGCCATCTTAGGCCCCTGGGAATAAGAGCTGAACTTCACAGGAAAAACTGCAGAATGTCCTAGGCAGGGAATCTCATATCAGATCTTAAGAAACTCCCTCACCCTTTCCCCCATATTGGAATGGAAAAAATTCCTCCACCCCTTCTGAAAATCCCCTAGACCTGCCCATAAAAAAACCCAGCTGTATCCCACTTAGGGGTCCAAGCCCCTGCTCTGCTGTATGGAGTATACTTGGGCCCACGCTCGAGCTTGTAAATAAACCCTCGTGTGTTTGCATCGGTGTCAGTCCTTGGTGGTTTCTCATATTCGCAATCTTGGGCACAACACCATCACTCTCTATCCCAATGTCTTATTTCCTTTCCTTCATAACTTTTATTGCTATTCAGAATCATATTTTAGGGGTGCCTGGGTGCGCTCAGTTGGCCTAGGCTCAGGTCATGATCTCAGGGTCCTGGGATCAAATCCCATGTTGGGCTCTGCTCAGCAGGGAGTCTGCCTCTCCCTCTCCCTCTGCCTCTCACTCGTGCTCTCTCTCAAATAAATAAATAAAATCTTAAAAAAAATAAAATAGTATTTTAAAGATATTCAGCAGTATACTTGACATACAATATTACATTCATTTCAGGAGTACGACATAGTGACTCAACATTTATATGTATTACAAAATGCTCACCATAAGTGTTGTTACCATCTGTCACCTTATCAAGTTAATACAGTATTATTAACTATATTCCCCAAATCAGATTTTTTATCCCTTTGTACCCTTAACTGGAATGGGAGTTGCTTAGGAGAACTGTCCTTGTTTGTTTTATTCATCTCTGCAAACTCCCTAAAACAGTGCCCTGATGAATTATTCCATGTTCTCCAAGATGCAGACTAAGGTAAATGGCATGATGTTGATCCTTACATAGTGAAGGGTTGCCAAGTGCAAGATGCTAGCAGCCCCAGTCACAGATAGGAGATATATGGCAGCACCCCCTTTTTGCCAGCTGCTATATGGTCCATCCAGCTCAACTAAGGTGGGTATAATTAGCTTGTAGTGTCTGTCTAAACAAATACCCAAGTCCCAACATGAAGAGATCTTTATCTAGGTCCCTACAGGCATTGCTGGTTTGTGTGAAGCCAAGCAACCTCAGTAGTTTTTCATAACTCCTGGAATTAAATCGACCTGAGCTAGTCCTGGGGATTTCTGTTTCAATGTAAGTATTTGCAGATTGCTTTGAAAATGACCTAACTTCTGGATCCTTACAAATGACTATACATACTGAACCAGAAAAAAACCCTACAGTTCACCGGGCACTCCGCTAATTATTATAATACCATTTCATTTCATCTTCAAATACAACTAGACATAGATGTTGTGATTATTTTCATTTTTCAGCTGAGGAAACAGTGTATGACTTGGCTAGGTCCCACAACTTGTGGGGAGGAGATACAAACCAGGCTGACTCTTCCCAAAGTTGATACTCACTGTCTAATTGGCAAAGATCAGACAACTGATTCTGATGTGGCCTATAACCTGTTGGGAAATTGGGTTTATCTGCTATGAATGAATACTCACAGTTTGGGATGTGTGCCTGAGGGACATCGCTGGCACTTGCTTTAGAAGCTCAGCAAAAAGTCAAGTTTTGAATCATCATATTCAAGTCCTAAGAAATACAAATCTTATGCAAATCAAATTATGAAAAGAGCTGATCTTAACTGATTATAACTTTGAATTATATATGTACTTTGGAGATAGACCAAACTGGTTCAAAGCCCAAGAGTCATTTAACACCTGTGTAAACTTCATTTTTTTTTTGTCCTCTGAAGACTTACTATGGGTTCCAATACCTATCCTATGAAATTCCTGTAAGGAGAGTGGCTGATTCAGTGCCTGGCACAGAGGACAAGGGGCAAAATATGATTTCCCTTACTTAAAATAGTGGGAATTTTTTTGGTTGTGGTTTTATTTTTTCCTAAATTTGATGTTCTTCCAGTTTTCATGTTAAGATATTATTTCTATTCTTTTCTTTTCTTGCCTAAGGTACAGTTTAAGATCCTAATTCTTTTCCTAGGAGTTGTGCACCACCGGTCTGGAAAATCTGTTGGCCATAGAGTGGCTGATAGGTTCACTTTTTCTCTTCATTGATTCTTTTCAGCCTTCATCCCTGACCATAGTCTTTGTGTAATGGCTTACATTTCACCACTGCTAACTCTTCATAAATTAATGCCATAGCTTCTTCTGACATTATCCTTAAAGAGTTCTTTTTAAGCCATAGTTCTAAAAAGTTGGGGCATAAGACTTTGAAAGAACATTCTTAATACCTTAGGAAGTTGGAGTTGGTTTTGAATCATTTTTCTAGTCATGGTATAAAAATATTGGTGGTAAGAAGTAGAAATAGAAGCATTCAAAGGGTTGGTCATGGTCTATCTCAATAGTGAAAACAAGAGCCATTAATGTGGTTGAAGTATATAAATCTGATATATCTGAAGTATTAAACTATTCATATAAAAATATCTGTCTTTCTAAGTCCAAGCAAGGCAAGAAGCTACTTCCACAATGAGAAAGACAATGTGAATTGTCTGTAATATCTCCCTTGGAATAAGATCACTTTCTTTATGCTTGACAAGTGACATCTAATGAAATTACCCACAATTTTTGTTCCATTTTTAAGGCAAAACAAGTTGGATAGTTTGCTCATCTTCACAGATTTTGGGATAATGACACAAAATTATACTAGACTTACCTGGTGGGGCTCCTGGGTGGCTTGGTCCATTGAGCATGCACCTGCGTTTCAGCCCAGATCACAATCTCATAGGTCCTAAAATCGCCCCCCACTTAGTGAGGAGTCTGCTTGAAGATTTGCTCCCTCTGTGCCTCTCCACACTCATGTGCACTCTCTCTCAAATAAATAAATCTTTTAAAAAAATAGATAAACTTACTCTTCTTTTTAGTCTTCCCCTGTTTTTGAAAGCTTGATCCGCAGGCCATTTTTGTACTGTCCAACTCACTTCTAACTTATCAAGAGTGCAAGAGGCTGCTATGGGTGCTTGAATCTGAGTACTATTAATCCCTCTGCACCTACTACTACTGCCTAATGAAGTATCCCTCAGGCGGCTTTCTGCATTCTTTTCTTAGGTGTGTGATTCTGAGGCAAGCCCCTGCATCTGTGTAGGACTAGAACACTAAAAAGTACTTATGATCTCCTTTGACCGATGATAGGTAAGCACTATTCCCTCCATTTTATATAGATGAGGATGCTGAGCAAATGACTCAGAGACGTTGAGTAAATAGGTGACACAGTCAGTAAGCTGCAAACTAACTGGAAGCAGACTCAGGGTGACCATCTGTCCCAGTTTTCTCAAGACTTAAGGGTTTCCTGGGATGTAGGACTTTCAGTGTTAAAATGAAGACACTTCCAGGCAAAACAGGACAGGTGATTGCTCTAGGTGTCTGACTTTTGAAATGCTATACTCTTCATCTGTTTTACTTCAGACCCTAAAGTATTTAGCCCCCCATCTCCTCCAGTAATCCTCACTCATCCACTGCCCTATCTTTTTCGATTAGTTAAAGCAGCCAACTGCTCACTCTTGTATTCACTGTGAGACTCTCACTACAAATTGCAACCTATTACCCTCTTTTGTGGGCCACAGGAAATCGAAAGGCTGACAACTCAGTGTCTCCATGATTTCCTGGGCCTTTAACCCTATTGGATTTCCAGGCAGAAAATTGTTATTCTTCCTCCTGGTGAGGACTGTGTTGAGAAACTCAACAATTGCCCTCATTTCAAAGATGATGAGGTCTGTAAAGAGGAAGAAAGCTAAAGGCTTCTGGGCATTTAAATCTCACTATCCTGTTAACCTCAAGTCATGTCAGGTATGCCTCAGCTGCTCTTGGCAATTTCTCTCAGCAGAAGAGATCCTGAAGGTGAAGGCTCCTGGCCACATTCTTCTCATCAAGGACTCCTCCCTTTGGCTGATCCTATTATCTGTGACAGCTTTGAGAGACAGCATTTGCTTCTGTGGCTTCTTTGACTGATGGTAACAATCTTCCTAACAACTGCTTTTTAAAGATTTTGCTGGAGTTTTTTGTTTTTGTTTTTTCCAGAAAGCTCCATGCTTCCTCTATAGCTAATAACTGAGTTTGATGCTTAGTAGGTGCTAGAGTCCTTAGATCCTCCAGTGAAACCATGATGCTTCACCATGCTCTAAGACAGTGCTTTTTATTGAGGATCCTTACTTATTACTGGGATAAATCAGTGTCATTGGTCAAGATCAGTCATTTTGAAAAAAGAAATTTTAAAAGCCCACACTACTGCAGAATAGAAAAATAAGAATACATTGTATAGAGAAAGGATTGATATTATTTTATAGAGGTTTGGTTTCATTATTTTATTTTTATATATGTGTGTGTGTATGCTTGCACATGTACATATACAAACCCACACACATAAGTAGGAAAGTATGTACTTGTGATAAAAAAAATGTATTCTTTATTAACCTAGATTGTAATTATTAAAAAGCTTCTAGGATGATTTTTTAAGTGATTTTATTTATTTATTCATGAGATACCAAGAGAGAGAGGCAGAGACATAGGCACAGGGAACCTGATGTGGGACTCAAGGACCTAGGACCCTGGGATCATGACCTGAGCTAAAGGCAGATGCTCAACCACTGAGCCACCCAGGTGCTCCTAGAAAGATTTTTTAGAAAGACAGTCATAAAACTGTTTCTTAAAGCAGTAAAACATCGCAAACAACCAAAATGTTCAACAAGAAGGAATTATAAGCTCCATGCCCATAATATCTTCAACATATCACTACAGAGTTTAGCATTGGTGCCTTGTATGTAGGTAGATTCTCATTAAATGTTGATTATTATTGTTGCTAACAGATTGTGTTCTGAGGTACCACGTGATAGAATTTAATGCAGTTACTAAAATTGTTTCCATTTATTTTGTAAATGTATGAAAAATGCTCAGAATATAATGTTAAGAGAAAATAAGTTTTATAAGCATATACATATCATTGTATGAATGTATATATGAAAAAGATTGCAAGGAAAAACATTAAAATGTTAACTATGCATATTTCTGGTTAGTAAGATTATGGGTGATTTAAAAATTCTTCATTCTTTTTACTTTTGTTTCCTACAGTGATCAGGTCTCACTACTTTCCTAATCTAAAAAAATAATTCATTTGGCATTGCATCAGATAAGTAAACTTACTCAAAACCACATGGTATCATAGCTTTGACTGCCTGAAAAGTCTGTTCTTAGGGCCTCATGGCAAGGAAAATTTCCACTGACTCACTCTTGTTTGAGGGGAATCTGCCATGAACAATCTACAGAGGGATCTCTTATGGGTATATCCACTTAGTCAACAAAACTATATTAAACAACTTTGTGGGAGCTGTTTAGGCAGGTTCAAGAGATTCTGAGATGGATAGAATACAGGCTCTCTTTCAGAACTTCATAGCCTCTTGGGGCAGAAAACAAGGGAATAACTAATTCTTGTACTATTTATGTGTTGAAGTAAAGATGACACTGTACTCCAGGGGATGAGTTCTGTGCTCATCATTCTCTTTGGACAACGTCTTAAGCACCAATAATTTATTTGGAAAACATTCTAAATTTCTCTTCCCATGTTTTCTGCTGTTTGCCTAAATCCTGGGGAAAGCCTTGCAAACCAAGTCCCAGTAGTAAAGGTGGTCATTTCCTAGTCCCTCAGGTAGACATGTTCACTAGAGGCAATATAACACAGTGGTTAAGAACATCGGTCTGGGATTTAGCATATGATGATGTGGCTTCTAATATCGCTGCTCAATGATCTAGGCAAATTACTCAATTTATCCAAGTCTCATTTTTTATACTTGTATAATGGGATAAGGATATTCCATATATCCTTAATTTGGGGGGATTAAAGCACTTAGCATAAAAGTCTGGCACACAGTAGGGCTCATTACATGACAGCAATTCTTATTCTGGGTCCTAATGGTTCTAAATTGTTGGCAGGGCCTGTGGACTAAGCTGATGTTTCGCTTCTGAAACATATATATATATATATGTTACAATATATATATATTACAAGCACCAAAAAAGTTCCAATTTCTTATCCATTACTTTACTTTTTAAATAGTGTATGAATTTTGCCAGAGAGACTGGGTAGGTTGATAGATTGAGAATCTTTCAATCTAATTGTGAAATTGACAATTGCAAAAAAAATTCTGCATGTATTTTAAATAAGTCTTAAAGATTTGAGGAGACATCGACTAACCATGATTGCTTGCTGGATGGCAGCCACTGAGAGGCAGTCATTTTACGAAAGGAAAGGTCATTACTGGAGATCACCAATTTATTGTTTCCTTTGCTTCTCTCAGAAGATGCAATCTTCTGTCACTTCTCCAAAATTTGGAACGTTCGTGTCTTTTTAGCTCTGATCCGGGAAGACTGATGCTTATACCTCGGGCAAGCAAACTGACAAAACCATACAATAATAATTTGTGGAAATCTTGCATTTTGTAAAGAAAATGTGCCATTCTTTAAGCAGCTAGGAATTTATGACTAACATTTATTTTCCTCTTATTCTGATGCTCTTTCCACAAGTATGTGTATTAATCAGAATTTTTTTCAGTTACAAGTGAAAAGTCCAGAGGTAGTTTCAGTTTTGGGCACAACTTGATCTGATAGACCAAGTGATGCCCCCAAGAAGCCATCTTTTCACCTCTCTGAACTTTTTCCTTTGGTGTTAACATCATCCCAAGTCAAGCTCTCCCCTAAGATGAGACTAAGAAACAGCTTCAGACTTACACAGTCCTCCAGCTTAGCAGCTACAGCTAAAAGTGGGTGATCTTTGCTGATAGCACGTCTTTGGACTGACTTTTATTGGCACAGATTGGAGTCAGCAGGTGTGCTCACTGTGGAAAGGAGAAGTGTTATCCCACCTGATCCTCAAATGAGATTGGATACTAGGCAGGCAAAAACGAAAACAAATGAACAACCTCCCCTCCTTCTAAGAGAAAACAAAGATGAATGCTCGCTATATCATTAACTGAATTTGTTTATTTAAAATAAAGACAAAATATAGAATAATGGCACCTCCAAGGCACTCTCTCCTCCCTTTATGTTTTCACTCACTAACATATTGTCAATTGTTAATTCTATGCAGATGACTCCCTACTGAGTCTCTCCCACCTCTGTCTCCCTACTGAACCTCTCACCTTGACTCTAAAGCCAAATATCCCACCACTTGTTTGACAGCTCTAATTCAACGTCACACCCTCATCTCACTCAGAAAAACATCTTTCTCAAATATACAGACACAGACACACAGAACATTTAAGTGTGTGTGTGTGTGTGTGCGTGTGTGAAAGGGGGAGAGAGAGATGATATGTGTGAGTACTTGATATTTTTAAAAGGACAGTGTTGACATAGAGCTACTTAAATGAAAGAACATTTCCATATCAACTGATTCACTGGAAAAACAAAAAATTCACAACCAATGTGTGGGCTGATGAATGTGATCTTTCACCAAAATAATCATTAAAGGCGTCGTTATGGATTGATGCCAATAAGCAATGAGAAACAATATGCTTTTCTGCTGGGCCTTCGTAAGAAAATCTGTTAATGTACTTCTGGACTTTTGTTCAAACTCAATGTGCTGCCGATTCCTTTGAGAAGAAGGTTATTCAGTGTCACCCTGGCCCAACCTCTGGTATGTGAGTCTGTTGGCAAACCACAGCTAGTCAGTCTTCACAAATGAGCTGGGTGAGATAGAAATGCCAATTAGAACAGATGTATACTCCTGTTTTGATTCATCAACTTAAGTAACTTTATGATTGTCACAGTGTGCATATTTAGGTAAGTGAGTTTTAGGTTTTAAATATGAAGATGTCTTGTTTTCTTTTCTTTTCTTTCTTTCTTTTTCTTTTTTCTTTTTTTTTTTTTTTGATGTCTTGTTTTCTATGAAGCTTTATGAGTGTGGTTCCAACGAGGGCAATACCCAGCTGTAGACCTCAGGAACAAGAAATGAATGGAAACTTCTATCATGACAGTCCTCTATCAAAGTTGCAATTTTGAGTGGAATTATTTTGCTGTGCTCTCATTTATTGAATGTCTCAAAATGCAAACTAAAAACTTATTTTTATAGGTGTTAAGCATTTCAATTTTTATTTTGTTTTGTGTTACAATAAAACCTAAAACTGAATAGAGAATGAGAAAAGACAATTTACCAAGAGAGTGCTTTCCTTCCATCAAAAACAGCATTGCCCAAGGCCAAACTCATCTTCCACCAAGACCAGCTCTTTTCTCTTTGTTTCTTCTTTCTGTTCATAGCTTGATGATTTTTCAAATGTTTGCCTCTGTCTCAGTACAGTGGTCTAATATTGATTGTGCTTTTGTTTGTGAGGATGTGATGTGGGAATTAATCATGTTCGTGCTTAAAATGGAAAGACATTCACTTGTTAATGTTTGGTTATTTTCACACTTAGGAAAATCCTGTCATTGGCAAGATATCTGGTATTGGTATAATTTTGAGGCTCTTTGAGCTAAGGATGGTCAGGAAAAATCGTTGTTTAAACTCCTGGTTTGAGTTTGGGGAGGAAAAAAGTTTTAATTGAGAATAATTCAAGTCCATAGGAAGAACTCTAGATTGAAAGTAGCACCTTTTTTTTTTTTTAAATGTTTCTATTGCTTTTTGTTTAAAAGGTGCTTCCAAGAATCAGGTAAAGAACAATGGCTGTTCATCTTTATAAATATATAGTGCTAGTAGTATTATAGTAAAGGGGTAGTTTTCCTTTCATAATGGCTTTTCATATTGGTCTCTTACATTCTCTAAGCACTTTCCTTGCAATGGTTCCATTTATTCCTTAATTCTTTGGGGCCATCAGAGGTTCCTGCTTGGACCATAAAGCATGGTACTTAAATGAGCACCGAGCCCCCTCTGTAGCTTCTCATCTACTTTTTCCATGTGTTGTCACAGCCTTTCTCTTATTTATAAGCTTTTTTGCCTAATATTATTGCTGCTATTGCTGCTACAGAATTTTGCTGATGTTGGAAGTCATCATTGTCAGACCAGGTTAAAAGACATTGAATTTCAACAGTTCAGATAGACTTCACATCGAAGTGATGTGGTTATACACCTAAGTGATAAAAAATATGGGTCATGACAAGGGACACAACTTTAAGTTCAAGGAAGATCTGTATCACTTAATTTATAAGCAGTTTGGCAGCATCAGCCCCAAACAAGATTATGGGGCAGCCGAGGAGATGGTGGCAGAACAGGTGAGTGCCCTCCCCTCAATAAGTGAGGTAACTGGCACTATATAAGCCCCGGCTGGAAGGTTTTCTTCAGAGCTATTCACAGGACTCTATGAGATCAATCAATGAAGTGGTTGGTGGTCCATTTCCCTACAGTGCTTAGACGGCTTCACATTTTGGTTCTTATTGACATGAATTTGCTTAGTCTCCCATTATGTCATAGCTGCATAAATACACATTTTCCAAATGGTCTCCTTGCCTTCCAACTGACCCTTAATCAAACCTATGGCTTGCGTTGCTGACCGAGTTATCTTTTAAAGAACATTAATTTATTAACCCAATCTTTCAAGATCCACTCAACTTTGTAGTGAAGGCCCCTATGACAAGTCTAGGCAAGGAGACAGATTTATACACAGAAAATTCCAAGCAAGGGGATATGTATTTTATCTGATTAGAACTTTTTCATGCTTCTCTACTGTTAATAAGAATAAAAGTTTAAGTTTTTTCCCCTTAAGTAAAATATCATTCACAGTTTGAATCTATTCTAATGACACAGCTTTATGTCCAGGCCCTTCCTCCATGTGCACCCTATGTGTCAACCACATAAAATGTGCTGATGTTCCCAGGACCTTCACCATTCCCTACAACTGGCAAATTCCTACATATTATTCTAGATTTAGATCAAGTGTCATTATCTCCATTTTGACTCTGATTTCATCACTCCAAAGCAGTTAGTCATCCACTCCTTTGGGATCTTGTGGAAAATTTTATATATCTCTTATTCTCATGGCTTATAAAATAGCTTATTTCATTAGAATATTCATTGGACTGTGAGATTTGGAGGCAGGAAGTGTATTTTGTGCCTTTTATTTTCCCAGCGTCTCGTTCAATGACTGGCACAGAGATGATGCACAATGTATTTCTTTGGAATGAGTAAATGAATGAATGAGTGAATGAACAATGAAGCCAGCATTTGAAGTCACCATTGGATTTGTTTTACAATCAACAATGTTGAAATACTCTGTACTGTTAAGCAATTATCTTCTGGTAGAACACCTGGTAGAAATCTATAAATATGTTGGCCAACAACTCAAAGTGATTAGTGCACCCAATTTGCGGCAATTAGAAGGAGGACCACACTCCATAGAATTTAAAAGGTGCATTGATTACACACCTGTACAGCATAAAAGGGATTATGACTACTGCAATAATCATGAAAACATATCACTCTTCAACTAATTAGTTAAATAGGCCACTAACATTGGTATTTTCTGAAAATTAAGTCAGATAAAAGTAAAAGGTGAAAAGCAGCCTCCAGAAAGTAGATTTGATAAAATCACCAAGACAAAGAATTTTTTAAAGAAGATATAATTTCACATACATATTTGCTCACACCAATACAATCATCTTCATGTCATGTAGGGCATTTTTAGGACAAATAGAGGATGCTGGATTAGAGCAGGTCAAATTCTTTGGAAAGCAATGTGCATACAGCTTCATTTTGGAGTGGAATCTTCACCAATGTAATATAGTGTTAAGAGCCTGAGTTCTGGAAAGAGACTGCCTGGGTATGAGTCCCAAGTCTACCTCCTTTTGCCTATATAATATTAAGAAAGTCATAAAACCTCTTTGCTTCTCAGTTACCTTATCTACAAAATGAAGATAATAATAACTATCTCATAGGATTGTTAAGAGTGAATAAAATACTAGCTTTCCTTATTATTCATCAGTTTCTTCTTTAGGCTCTTATCATATCCTACCTTTACCATTTTAAAAAAAGATTTATTTATTTATTTATTTATTTATTTATTTATTATTTGTTTATTTATTTATTTAAGAGAGGCAGAAAGAGCACAAGCAGGGGGAGTAGGTAGGGAAAGTGGGGCAGAGAGAGCAGCAGACTGAGCACAAAGCCTGATGCAAATGCAGGGGCTCAATCCCAGGACTCTGGGATCATGATCTGAGCCTATGGCAGACATTTAACTGACTGAGCCACCCAGGCACCCCTATCGTTACAATTTTAGCATGTATTCTTGCTGGGACTTAGTTCTTCCCTGTTTTCCATATTGTATATCTTTCATGTGTTCTATAAAGTTGTTACATCCAAGATAATGGTTTTTGGTTTATCTAGGAAATCATAATGAACATTGGTGGCTGCAAGAGAAATGCCAAGTCCATTAGCAACCAAAGTCATAAGTTGATTACATCCTTTTACTCTTATTGTTTGCTATATATTTCTCAGAAATCCTTTATGTTGCCCATAAAGGCTGTGAATCAGCTATCATCACTGAATTTAGGGCTAAAATATGCACATTTAATTATAACTGAGTTAACAAAAACTAAGTGCTGAAAAAAATTATTAAAAGTTTTTGTGTAACGATGATTATATTCCTGGCCTCATAATTAGGACGGGATACAATAATTATTGTATTGATTAGAGCTATATCCTGCTTTAGTTTGACAATCAGAGCCAAAGACATAACAATCTTCCTTCAAGTATATAAAAGGCCTGTTCTGTAGAATGACTCATTACAATAGTTCAAATAAGTTCTTTTATGCTCAAACTTGAAAAATAAATAACTATGCAGATAATAAAGAGTTGATAAAAATAAATTCAATTAATGAATGCCAACAAAACAAGGCATTGTACATATTAGGAAATATAAATTAAGATGTTAGGTCTTAATACTTACTATTTTGATCTGAAGCATTGGACTGTTGACTATGTACTGCTAGTTTAGAAAGATTTACTCCATTTTAGATGGGCTATTTATAGACAACTTTAAATGGGCCATTTATGTAAAATTAGCAAAAAAAAATATGTCAGTAGAACTGATTTTAATGTTGCTAACTAGTCACATCTCAAAATTGTTTTGTATACTAACCTGTGGCTAAAGACGCTCAAGGACTTCCTATTTAAGAATACCATGAGAGAGTACAATTGGAGGGTAAGATAAAGAGAGACATAGTATTTCCTCTTTGCAAGAATCAAGAGTAAAAATATGTTTCACATGGAGTTTGAGTATCATGATAGTGACTGCTTCCTTGACTAGCAGGAATCGTCATAGACCAAAAGCTTTGTCAGCTGTGCCTTGGACACAGTTATTATTTTGTCAAAATCAAGTGAATGGATGAAAAAATAAATAGATACATTTAAAACACTAAGTTTTGATGTGATATCTGTGCATAGCTCTATTGTTCCCTATTGACCAAGTCTCATATGGAGAAAGCAATCAATCAAGAGTTCCAGGTAAAGATGGAGGAACATACGTGAACATACATGTTTAAGTTTCAGTCCCTAAATTCCCACTTAATAACAATAAATGGGTTTTTAAAAGGCTATATGAGTTAGTTTTTGTGGCATAACAAAATGCCACAAAATGTAGTGGCTTAAAATGACAACTGATTATTTAGCTCATGATTCTTGAGGACAGCACAGTGACCTAGGCTCAGAAAGCTGATTTGCTGGTTTCAGTAGGCCTCCCTCAGTCGCCTGCAATTCAAGTTCAGCTCTCCTCATCTTGGCTGGGTTTTCCCATCTCTGGGGCCTCCACTGGGACCACTGGGCTGACTCAGGCTACCATACTCCATCAGGCCAGACTGAGTTTGTTCATATGGAAAAGGAGGGGGCCCCAAGAAAGTGAATGGAAATGTATAAGTTCTCTTAAGGTCTACCTTTAGAATTGACACATTGTTACTTCTGCTTCATTCTATTGGTCCAAGCAAGTCATGAGTCCTGTCTAGATTTAAGAGATGGGAAAATTGGCTCCATCTCTTAATCAGAGGAGTTGCAAATTTACATTGTGAGGAACATGAATATAAGGAGGAGGAAAATAGAGATATTTATGAAATCAATCTACCACAAAGGTATAATAAACCCACAAGAACAAAGAGAACAGAAGAGAACAGGAATGAAATTTTGGAAGCTGGAAGGAAAATACATGAATGGAAATTGACTTAAAGACACCTGAGAAAGCTGAATCCTAACCTGAAAGAAAGACAAGAAGCAACCCAAGGTACTGGTATAATTCAGATCTTTTCCAAAGTTTCAGGAATTGGTATGTCTGGTATATATTCTAGGCATTTATGGAAGCTGAGGGTGGGCAGTGAGGTAGGGATAAAAACAGGAGTATTCATAGAAATTCTCTTTAAGAACTACTGTAGTTAGACCTTCAAAACAGATTCCCTAGTCTTCCTAGTTATTAATTGCCACCCTGTTACATCCAGCACAGAGAAAATAGATTTAGTTTATAAAGAGGATGAAACCAAGAGTTCCTAGACTTGTTGTCACCCTAGACCCTAGGGACAATTGAGCACTGAGATGACATGGTAGGCAAAATAATGGCCACCAAAGGTGACTACATCCTAATTCCTAGAACCCATCAATATATTAGGTTACGTGGCAAAAGGGAATTAAGGCTGCTAATCAGTGGACTTTGAAATGGGAAGTTATTCTGGAGAAGCTGAGCAGACCCAATGCAATCACAGTGTGCTTGTAAGGGGAAGAGGGAGGCAGAAGAGGAAATGTCAGAAGTAGGCAGCATTAGAAGGACTTGACTACTGGTGTTGGCTTTGAAGATGGAGGAAGAGGGCACGAGCAAGTAGTGTGGGTAGCCTCTAGAAGCCAGAAAGGGCAGATTTGGAAATGGATTCTCCCTAAAGGCTCAAACAAACAAACAAACAAAACAAACAAACAAACAAAAAACCCAAAACACAAAAACCTCAGCCCTGCTGACAACTTGATTTTATTTCTGTGGAATCCTTTCAGATTCTGAACTCTAGAACTATAAGATAATCAATTCATATTCTGTTAAGCCACTAAGTATGTGGCCACTTGTTAGACCAGCAATAGGAAACAAATACAGGTGCTTACTGAAAATGGAAGGGTAGAGCAAATACTTATGTATTAAACGCTAAGACTCCTATTAGTCTTGGTCTGTACGGTTTCCAGAATGCTGGCAGCCAGACCTTTACCTTTTAGGCAGGAGCCTGGAAGACTCTCCTCTGGGAGACCTGATCAGTCCAGACAGATTACTTAAGGATGCTGATATCTGGCATTGGCCATAAAATGGCTCAGTCAGATGGCTCTATGGTAAAGCTCACAGTTGACAAGTACTACCATCTACTTGAGCTTACTAAAGCTTTCGAGTGTCTCATTCCTAAGGCTCAATTGACATCTGAGGAAAGCATGTAAAAAGAAATTCCCAGACCAAAAAGAATAGAGTCTGAGGGATGCAGAGGAAGCTTCTTGAGGAAATAGTGTGAGGTAATGATGAAGAGAATAGTAAATAATTAAGCAAAGGTTGGTGGCAGGCGGTGGGAAGGAGGTCCTTCCAGTTAAAAAGAAGCACATGTGAGGCACCTGGGCAGCTCAGTTGGTTAAGCATCTGCCTTCAGCTCAGGTCTTAATCCCAGGGATCAATCCTGGGATTGAGCCCCATATTGGACCCCTGGCTCAGGGGAGTCTGCTTCTCCCTCGGCCCCTCCCACTGCTCATGATCTCTCTCTCTCTCAAATAAATAAATAAAAATAAAAATAAAAAAAAAAGAAGAAGAAGAAGCACATGTTTAAATCCCTGGCGTGGTTTCAGTTTAGTCAGCTAGAATGACTAGAGCTTAGAGAGGGAAAGAATAAGCAGGAAAGTGAAGAGAAAAAAAAAAAAAAGAGTAGCATGAAGGAATAAAGCATCAGTGTAGTCAAGGGCTTATTCAGGGGCTTCTCTCAGTCCACAGTCTAATCAGAAAGAAAATGTTTATAGGCCTACAAATACACACGTACAGCTTACACACACATCTTAGACATCGACATAGTATGTACGTATATATATACGTACAGAATCTGTGTATACATATATAAATAATATATACATATATGTTTATGTAAATCTCAACTTCTAACTAGTATTTGACATTCTTTATGTTTTCTGATGGAAGGATGGGAGAAGATGATCACCTTTTTGCACACCGAACATGCATGGGGAGGAGAGGTTGTAAGAATTGTTGACTCTTTGTACATAATGGAGGCAAAGAGGGCCAGGCCCTTGGGGGTGGGGTTGGGATTCGGGGGGTGCCAGAACCTAGAAATGAGATGTGGCCAGATTGTCAGTTCTGTTTGCTGTTCCCCAGGTCCTATGACTATCATGACTGATGAAAACCTGTGACAGGTCTATTGACTATTGTATCTTCCCCCCTAATGTTATAGCTTGTGTCATACCCACTCATTCCCAGGATGACTAAGAAGCAAAAATTCAACCTCATGGCATTTCTGGAGTTGGATGACCTGGGAAGTTTAGGCTTTGCTACTTTTTCCCTGAAATTTTTCCACCTTGGGAGCGTGATATCTGAGAGAAGGGAAAGGATCCCCTCTTTGGCTCTTTGGCAGCACATACGTCTGTGAATGAAAAAAACAAAATAGAACTTGCTTTTGCCAAATGAAAAAAGAACCTTTAAATTCACAAAAAAGGGAATCGCGTACGCACACACACGCGCGCGCGTGCAAACTAGGCCATGTTGTTAACTGTCCAAATGTGCAATTAAGAGCATCGGAGTTTTAAGTGGCCTATAAAATGGTTCCTGAATAATCTAGTTAACATACGGCAATGGCTTCACATTAATTGTGACTCTTCAAATGGAGTAACTCTCTCCATGCCCTTCTCTGGAGAACACACTGGAAAAAAAAAATTGGCCCTTCTGACTCACTCTGCTTGTTCTTAAAACAGCAACAGCAGCAGCAAAATGCTGGGTTTAGCCTGTTGTGTTTCTTGATGCTGCAAGAGTTGCTGAAGGGGGCTGGGATCTGTAGCTAGCCTGAAGCTGTCAGCTTCATTCCCCACAGCTTGACAGAAAATACTGGTTAAGTTTGAGCTTGCCTACTCTTTTTTTCTACAGCAGTCTAACTTTTCTTTATGAGCATCCATCTTTTCAGAGCTGTAGGGAGAATTTTACTGAACCTGTGCTGTGGATGCCTAGCATAATGATTTGTACAGGGTAGGCCACTCAATAAATACAGGTTGAAGTGGACTGAGTAAGATTTAAAAGGTGACTGAAAGGGTGGATTAGCAAAAATCTGATTTATAGAATGTGTTGTAAACCTCCTTTAATTGTGGGCATTGTTTTTAGGTTGAAGTATTTTATGATTATATGCTGATGCAATTTAACAAATATTTACTGAGCCCTACTAGCCATACTTCACCAAGGGTCTAGAAAAGGAGGAGGGTGTAGCATAAAACTATAACAGATACGTGGCTGTCATGAAGCTTTTAATCCAGCAGGACAGATAGACTAGAATGATGATTTATCTTTTCAAAGTTGGGTAACACAGTTGGAATGTCTTTGAAGAAAAATCTCTCTTCATTCACTCAAAGAGTATTAAGTAAATGAAGGGAAAATGAAGGTGACCAGTCTGAGATTGAGAAAGAGGAGAAAAGAAAGAAAGAAAAAAAAAAAGGTTTGTGTGCATGGTATTTTCTGAGAGTAAATGAAATGTTTCTGGAGCCATTACACTAAAAACCAGGCCCTCTCGTTCCAGAGTTAAGACCAACTCACAGGCCGGTTGCCTTCCTCTCCAATGTCTACTGACTCCCCACTCATTCTCCCATCTCTCCTTAAGTAGCTCTGTTGGGCATGGTATTTAAACTGCTCAAGAGAAGTGCGCTTCCATTCCATCATGGTGTCACCCTCTCCCAATCCCCCATGCCTCATAGATGGCCTTTCCTCATCTGGCTTGCTCATGAACTATGGAATATTAGAAATTCAGTTTCCAAAGTTTAAGATTTATGAGACTTCTGAGTAAGAAAATGCTTAAATTGGCCTTGGAGGAATCTATCTTTCCGGGTGCCTGATATTTCCTGGGATTATGCCATCATTGTGGGGGATATTCCAGGATTTGAATGAAACCCCCAAACCAAACAGGCACTAGTGGAGAGAGTGACCCATGGGGGAGCTGCTTGCTTTATACTTTCTAGGGAAACTGGGAGCTACAATGATCTGTTGTTATCTCTCAAACTTCTTCCAAATGGTTTGCATTCGTGCTGCTTTGAGAGCAGTAGTATACATCTGTAGAACTGTAGTTTGTCCAAGGCCTTCTGGAAACAGTCACATTCTCTTGGAAACTCCTTTTTCTTTCACTCTAAACATGCAGTTCTCGAGAGAGTCACCATGTTCTTACTTGACATTACCTATCTCACCACAGGTGATGGGTTCAGGTGTGCACAAATCATTCAAAGTGGGTAAATCAAAGTAATTCTTGAGATTTTTCCTAGAATTGAGGAGAGGGAATAAGTCTCTTTCAGGTTGTGGGAGGCTTAGGGTGGGAAATTTGCCAACGCTTGGCAGTCATGTTTTCTATCACATGGTGCCAGACAGTCACTAGTGGGATATGGCACATGGGATACACAGAGAAAAACAAAGATATGAGATGCACTAAAAAAACTTTAGTGGTATTTGAATCCCTGGTTCCTATTGTTCATGAGGCAAAGCTTAACTCTGCATGGATTTAGTTGTTTAATCTTTTCTTTAGTTACTAGAAATACACCAGTACACAGCCATCCAAATAACCCCTCTCTCTTTTGTGTATCCTGCCTCACACTGAATTTTTATCACTTGGAACCTTTAAAAGAGTCCTGCTTAATAAGTGGATCTTCTGGGCACTGGTCCCATGTCTCCCCTTCTCCTATATTCTCCTTTTTGCTTTTATAAACCACCAGTGATTTCCATTCTTTTGTGTGTAACTATCCCAGTCTATTTCTTCTCCAGTTCTCCCTGGTCTTACCTTCTTTCCTTTTCCTTTTTCTCTCTGTCTCTTTTTAAATATCGCTCAGATGTCCACTGGTCTTCCTTCCTAGTGATTAATTAGCATTCATTTTATGTAAACAACCGGTTTAAAGATGTTTCAATTGCATCCTGAAGCCCCTTTTGGAAGTAATTCTTTCATGGCTAATATTTGGGATTTGTTGAAGGTAAAGATTCAGAAAATAGAAATAAATATATAATTGTTAATTACCTGTGAGTTCTACATATTCCAGATGATTTTTAAAAATTTTTTGCTTTTGTAAATATTTGAGGAAATTCCTATACTAAACAATTTTACTTTCATTAAAAAGTCATTAAAATATTTTGTCATGGATCACTTAAGCTTATCACATGAATACATATCCATTTTTCATTTGTTCTTCTTGGTAAACTACTTAATATTTAAAAAAATATTTTCTAAGGATGACTCTATCAAAATATCTCACGTAGGAGAGTCAAGAGACTTATAGCTTGATTCTCCTTGGTATATGGATGTGTAAGTGAATAAATAAATGGATAGGTGAACGAATAATGTTTCCCCTGAACAAAAATCAAATACCATATGGCAAAGCCTGAATCAGTATAAGGCCCTCAAATAATTTACTAAACTGTCAATTTCTTTTAGCAGGTATGTCTGCATTTGGCCAAAGATGAATATTCAGTAAACTCTTTGGGTTAAACCTGGTAATGGTATATTTGATAGCTTTAAATAGGGAAGGGAAGCCATACTTCTGGACACATCCCAGCTGGTAGAGGAATAACAGATGCTCAATACAAATATTTTAGCAAGCTACAAAGACAGAGAGGAAGAAAAAGGTCAGCCTGAAAATAATGCTCTCTGAAATGAAACATCTGGTCACGGACAGTCACAGATGCAGTATCTGGTCTAAAGGGAGCTATAGCCCATACGACTTTAGTTTGAGTTGCCACATGGATGGAAAATTAGGAGAAAATCAGTCAGTTAAGGAGAAACTGAGATAATTTAAAGAGAGTGATAGTACCCAGAGTATGGAGAAGCTGGCACATCATACAGATATAGTACCATGGAAGTATATATGGGATCCACATTTGTGCAAAATACTCTGATCATATGTCTCATGCCTTCTAACCAAACAAATCCACTTGAACTATTTTATATTAAGGAAAGTTTCAGGAGATTGTACAGATGTATGTATATAAAGATGTTGATGGAGTGTTTTTGTAAATAACAAAAAAATTGAAACAAGTTAAATATCAACAGGAGGTGCCTCGTTGAATTAGGGCACATCTCTACAATGAGAATCATACAGTAGTTAGAAATGACATTGATTTAGGTGCAGCTGGCTGGCTCAGTTGGTGGAGCATGTGAGTTTTGATCTTGGGGTTGTGAGTTTGAGCACCATGTTGGGTGTAGAGATTACTTATAGATAAGATCTTTAAAAAACGACGTTGATTTATATTAATGGACAGGGATATACAGCCAATACATTCATATATATTTTTAAGTAAAAAAGCAGATTTTAAACTGGTGTGTAAAGTGATCCTGCTTATGGGGCACTTGGGTGGCTCAGTGGTTGAGTGACTGCCTTTGGCTCAGGTGGTCATTCTGGGGTCCTGGGATCGAGTTCTGCATCTGGCTCCCTGCAGGGATCCTGCTTCTCCCTCTGCCTAGGTCTCTGCCTCTCTCTGTGTGTCTCTCGTGAATAAATAAATAAAATCTTTTAAAAAAGTGATCCTGCTTTTGTTAAAAATGTTAGTATGCATATGAATACAAGCATATAAATACAGAATTCTAAAAACTTCTGAGAAGTGCCAAATTGTTTGCAGCTATCATATTTAGGATTGCAGGTATTTAACAATGTTTGCAGGGCACCTGAGTGGCTCAGTTGGTTAAGCGCCTGCCTTTGGCTCAGGTTATGATCCCGGGGTCCTGGAACCTAGCCCCAGGTCTCACTCCAGGCTGGGGCACTCGGCTCAGAAGGGAGTCTGCTTCTCCCTCTCCTACTTCCCCTCCCTTTGCTCCTGAACAAACATGTGCTCTCTCTCTCTCAAATAAATAAATAAAATCTTTTAAAAATGTGTTTGCTTATTTTAATTTCCTGTTTCTGTACAAAGAATACAAGTTATTAGTATAATAATAATATAAATGAAGTTTTAAAGGGAGGATGGGGGCATTGATAAATCAATTACTTCTTCCCTTCTCCCATTCCTTTCTTAGAGACCCCACTCTTCTCAGCACCTTCTTCCTACCCTCAGTCCCTGAAAGATGTAGGCATGCTCTATGTCACAGGATGCCATCTGTCCTGGACATATCCCCTGGAGATCTGGAATTGAGACACTGAAAGGCAGAGCCAGATGATGAGTGCCTACACTGAAAGGTCACGCAGCATGGAATCCAGGGTTGGCACTGTGACAAGACGAAGGCATCTGCAGGCTGAACTATAGGGGAGAAGAGAAGCCCTGAATAAGTCCTGAAATCTAGCCTGCAGAGGTGGACGCTGATGGCAGGGGGGAACTGAGTTGAGATGGGGAGGCCGGCTGAGGAATAGAAAGGGTTACAGAACCTCCAGCTTCTGTTCCCGACTTTATTTCATTTCGGGTCATTAGAACATATATGAAATTGTTTTATTTTTTTTTAAACAGAAATCCCTTTTGCCAGGTGAAATGGAGTGAGTTTCTGGTCACTGCGATAGTCTCAATAAGGAAAGCAAGGTGTCCTCTGGAAAAGCAGCAGGGTGGGGCTGCAGAAGGGAACTCTGAATGAACTACTGCCATCAATTTGTCACCATCCATAACTTCCACGAGATGCTTCCCCACATAGCCAACACCCAATGTGGCTTCTACTTTTCCATCCTTGGCCACCGAGACTGGGAAACCAGGTCGGCAGTTCCCTTTCAAGAACCAGTTGAAAAAAATGAGAAATAAAGTCTCAACAAATGTCTCCCCTGTGGCAGCTGGAATTCCTAAGTCACATCTATTCCAACAATGTGGCTTTGTGCATTTTTAAAGACTTTTGAAGGTGAGGAATTTTACAGTGTAGCTCTCCTTTTCAATATTCTGAATTTTGTTGTGCAGAACTTAGCCTAATGTGCTTGACAGCCTTGGCGAAAAAAGCGCTATATAAATGCATCATCAATATAATAATATAAATTGAATTAGAATGTTCATTCTGTTCTGTTGAGTTTCTTTCCTGAGCTGATTCTGTCTGAAATGGCTCTTGTTAGAAGCTTTCTCATTATGAGGAACTCACTGTTCTGTTCCAGCCCTCTGTCAAGTACCACCTGTTTGGCACTTTCTACTCTAATTTTTTTTAAGTCAAGTAACCCATCATGTGACAATTTGAAGCTCAGAGTCATACCATTAGAACTGCAGTGTGCTGCTTCTCCTGGTTAAGTTTTTAAGTTAAGGTTACATTTTGAAGAATAAGGGATGACAGTGTGGATATGTGATTGTTGACAAGGTCAAATAGAGGCCCAACAAATGATGATCTTAACATTTTCTCTAATGACTTTCTTCTAATGTCATAACTCATCTTTTATTGTTATACAGAAGTATGGGTTATTTGCAGTGTTCCAAGTCACTTGCCATTCAAGGGGACTGTAAGTGTCTAAATTATGTATTAGAGGGATGGTTTTATTATTATTATTATTATTACTATTATTATTATAGATTTTATTTTTTAGAATGGTTTTGGGATTGCAGAAAAATGGAGAAGCCAGTACAGGGAGTTCTCATGTGCCTGTCCCTAACCCACTCCCACATCCAGTTTCCCTTATTATTAACATCTTACATTAATATGGTACATTTGCCATGATTAACGAACCAATATTGATATGTTATGAACTAAAGTCCATAGTTCGTTCAGATTTATTTAGTTTTGCCCCTAATGCCTATCTCTGTTTCAGAGTCCTATCAGGATCCCACAGCACATTCAGCTGTCATGTCTCCTTAGGCCACTCCTGGCTGTGTAAAACAAAACCCAAAACAAATAGAAGCTCCTCAAAACCAGTTTTTGGTCAAGAAACTCAGGTCCGGAGATTCATCTCCCTGTGGCTCTCACACTGGGCATATACCCCTCACATTGGCTCATCCCTTGGCATTGGTAAGATGAGTTATAATTTTCAGAAAAAAGACTCTTAAAGACTGAGAAATAAAGAAGTTTTAATATGTAAAGAAAGACCCAAACAACTCAATAATAACAGTTTTCTGAATTATAGCTATAGTATTTACCATCACAATAGAAGTATCAGCACACTTTATTAAGCCACTTTATTAAAATATAAAATTGGTATCAACATATGGCTTTTCTCCCTCCAAGTGTCCTAGGTGATTTGCCTTAATATTGTCTGGCCATTGTGTTCTTGGTGCTCTGTTGGTCATTTCATGGCCATATAAGTACCAAAGTCCTTTCTTTATTAAAACTTGAATTCTTTTTTTTGAGTTTGAAGGTTCTAGATTATTTTTTCCCTCACTCAGTTCAGAGTTTAAGATACTTGCTGCAGAAAATAGACCAAGCTTCAGAAAGCCTACAAAATTTATGGTCCTTTTACAAAGGGCAGTGGCCCTTTAGAAGGAAGTGTCTTTCTTTGCTGAAGAAAGGTTTTAGGCAGTGCTTTAAGAAATTCTTTTTAGTACCATTGTGACCTTGTCTTCGTAGCTATGGTTGATTAAACCAGATGTAGACATTGGTCCAAGGATAATCTATAAGCCATGAGGTCATCCATGTTGTCATCCAAAGTGACAGCTTTGTTCACCAGAACAATGGTGATTAAATTGGACAAATTAAAATTTCTGAAAAACAAAATATAGAGTATGAAAGCAGTGAAGCCACACAGCAGAAGGGCTTACAAAGATCATGAAAAACAAATTGTGAATAAGCAGAAATGAGTAAACCAAAGTGATGAGTAAAAGGAAACCAGATGACATTGGTAGTTTATAGCAGTAGAAGAGGTACAAGGAGAGACAGTAAAAAGCTGACTCATTATCCTAGTGGAACTCTCTGAATTCCTAGGGCGGAGGGGACGACAAGGCAGCTGGGATCTAGAATTGCCGAGGATCCCAGCCACCCTCCAGTTCATGAGTTCCATTCCTTCTCCAGAAGGTCTAACATTTCAGGCATTCTCAGGTGGCAAAGATATTCACATTGCCCTGATATCCATGTGCACACGTACATTATGTAGGTGTTGTCCTACAAGGTAACATAAGGGAGTTTAAATAGCATATATACCTTGTCTGTGTTTGGGTTGGCAGTAGTTTTGACTAACATTGCAAATGATCTAGCTGCTTCTTTGCACATCTCAGAGATATTCCAGTTTGTTTCATAGAGGCTTATCCATCACTCCCAACAGGGAAGTAGCTTTATGAAAGCCCAAGTAATGCAACAAAAAATAAGTTATATCCATAGGTTAAAAAAAAAAAGTTGTACCCCCCCCTAAATTCCCTTTGTCAGCTCCTCCCCATTTGCATCGAGTCCTTACCTCAATCAAGTTCATTACTCATTGTTTGATTTCAGAATAGTTGTAGGCCTGTTCTTCAGGTGCTTTCTGATAATAGGGTCACTAATATTTATATATGCAAGTTAATCTTCTAAGAAATGTGCATATATTAATTTATTTGATCCTTACATCAACACTTTGAGAAGGAATAATCATCATTCTCTTTTTGTATATAAGAGAGAACTTTGAGGTTTTGGCAAGTTGAATAATGAACCAGAGTTCCTACAAGTGGTAAGAGTTGAAGTATAATCTGTGTGATATTAGAACCTTAGATCTTAACCAGGGGCCATGTTCTCTATGCCTACTAGCTTGGTGCCTGAGTCCTTCCTACCTACTGATAGTTGGCTCTGTGGCTAACATCCAGTTGACTAATTGCCTGGGTCTCCTTGGGGTCTAGATTCCCTATTACTGTGCTCTGCCTGCCTGTAGGCAAATCCCTGATAAACACCCCTAAAGGGCGAGTATTGGAGGAAATACACTAGGATGGCATTTTACTTTGGAGCCATAGGAATCCAATCCCCAATGTCTGCTTCCTCAAAATAACCTATCTAAACCAGACTGCCTCAATATCCAGTCATTCTACAATATTTTCTCCTAGAGATTGATGCTTTTTTTTTTTCTTTCTTTCTATTTCATATACTGTTGGTCCTGATCCTTTCCCCCAAACATCAGAGCTTCCCAGGCAGAAGGGTAGTGAAGGCAGTGGAGTTAGTCACTCTCTTTGTGAGGTCCCCCCTTGCAGCTGCTGGATGTTAACCATTCTTTGTCCTCCAGGGACAGGGACTCCCTGCTGAATTCCTCTTCCTTGGAGTCTGGCTGTCTTACCCTGGTCACACGGCTGTTCATGCGGCAGGCTCCAGCAGATGCTGCTGTGCTGAAAGTGGTCTGCTCTGCTTCTGGAAACTTTCATTACAGAAGTTGCCATTTCCCATGGAGGCCTGCTTCTCATATTATACTGATTTCTTGCTAAGGGAGTGGGTGACACCCCTCATTCAGCCTCCTGATGCCTTTCCCTAACATAGGAAGAAGGGAAAAGACTGACTCCAAAGTATAAAACCTCCTTCTGCCAACCTCAAGCTGTCTATTATCATCTTTTCCTCACTTAGGAATTCCCTACTTCCAGAGAAAGGCCCAGTGGTACAGGACTGATAGCTCTCCACCCTTTCTGAGCAGTGTCTCAAGGGAGAACTAGCCTAATAATAAGGATGGTGACACAATTAGTTGCCTCCCCAGGAGCCACCCTTTTCCTTGCCTTATTGGACAAGCCCTTCTCTTACTACCCAAATGCCAGTTACTCTTTCCCCAGCCTCCTTACAACCAGTATATAGGTAAGTAACTCAATATCGACTATGAAACCCAAAGAGATATGTGCTAAGAGTTTTGAGGAAAGTTTCTATTCCTAGAAAAGTGAAAGCACTCTTTTAAAAATTTTTCTGAATATGATGTATCTGCACACTGTCGTCATTTTGGGTCATAAAAGGGAGACCTCAAGGTCACATTGTGATTGCCAGAGCACAAAGAAGAAAAGTATTTGAGTCCTTAAACTATTGCATCGACCTCAGAACTTCCCTTCCTTCTTGTTGTAATGATCGTGATAGTTATTATTACTACCAGCAACAATAGCAGCTAACACTTCTATACAGCCTGTTATGTACCAAATGCATTTAACTATTACGTAAAATTTTAAATGTCTGGGTTGTTGAAACCACACCCTTTAATTGGGCGTTCTAATATTTGCAGCCGGAAACACCCTAACCGATATGCTTGCAGTTCTGGTTCTTATTCTCTGCAAGCCTTTGAGGTCCTTGAGAGGCTTCCTCAGGAAGCGGACTTGAGCTTTGCCCTCTAAAATATACGATCCTCCCATCATGTGATGGATCTTTTTCTAGACGCCTTCAATGAAACCCCTTCTCATGTCCAAGTATCCAAGTATCCTAAAGTCTACACATAATGTATCCTCAGAAACCAGTTGTGAACTTGCCATGACTTTATTTCCAGCCTAGTGATTTCTGAGTTGCACAGCAAATAAAAACGAGTACACATATAGTTCCTAGAGGACCACCCTGTCACAAAACAGTGAGAGCTTGGAGTGTGGGGGGGGGGGATGCTCAGGTGAGATTCATCCAGTTTTCTCGTTCCCTCACTACAATATTTCAGGAAGTCAGTCAGGTTACTCTAGGGGCTCAGGCTCCCCTGAGGAGCTGTAATTAGGCCACTGCTGTGAATGTTCATCTGGACATGTCTGCCCAGAGCAATTATTTTCTTGGCTCACATGCTCCACTTGACAATACACTGCCTATATTACATAACTTGATGTAATAAACACCATCACCAAAGAGCTCTATAAATTGTAAAGTATTATACAGGTGGAACTTACAATGTGATCACAAAGATTTATTCATTACCTGCTTTCAATATTACTGGCTCTGGGTCTTAGGAATATATTTATGCCCTAGTCTGTTTTATTGCCATATTCAACTGTCAACATAACCTGGTTTTCCACCAAATATATTGACTGTGTCAGAACTGGTAGTGTTTTCTTTTATTGCTGGGGAACACGTCTCACATTTTGTTAATAATTATGACTAATGTTTGTCAACATCTTACAATTTACAGTTTGCTTTCCAGATAGGTTATCTCCTAGGAGCTTCATAACAACCCCCGTTAAAAATGAGAATATGGAGGCTCAGAGTTGCCCAAGAGGACTCAGGAAAAAAGTGGTCATCAAGTCAGGAAAGGAGAAGTTTCTTCTGAAGCCAAGGAAAGTCCTTTCTGCTATAATGTGTCAACCCCCCTTTAGATGGCGTGTGGCATCGAGATGGAGGAGGGAGCACAGGGGCAAGGAGGTGAAGTTCAGTAAGAAAGGTAAGCACGCTGCTGCTGCTGCTGCTGCTGCTGCTGCTGCTGCTGCCGTCGGGCGGGCTGAGTCTCCTGGGGCTGGAAGTGGTGTCGGGAGAGATTTCAAGACTTGGCAGTAACCTGAACGACCGCATCATGGATTTCGGTGGCTCCTGGGCGAGGCATTTAGGTGAGCTGCCTGCCCTACTTTCCTCATCTGTAAGATAGAGTGCCCGGCACATCCACCTCATCGTATTGTTGGTTTACGTGAATTAGAAGAGCGCTTACCATATAATAAGCACTTCATAAAAATTTGCTATTTTGGTTTCTACCCGGTACAAACACTCAATGTGGTTGGTTGAGGAAAGAGGTAGGGCAACTCAGCCGCTTTTCTCTCCCTACAGATCCTTCCCTCTTCTCTCTCTTTGGACAAGTTCAGAGAGGATAACGTACAGATTACAGAGCCTGTGTGCAAACGTCCTCAGGGATCACCTAACCTTGCTTGTATGCGCCCTAGTAGTAAAGTGAATCTTGAGCTTAAATGAAAACTGTAATATTCAGCTGGTTCACTGTTTAAAGAGTTCCTTTAAAGAGCTTACTAAAGAGGATCAGCAGGATTCTTGGGTATTAAACACGTCTTTCAATGCAATATTTTAATGAGGTAAGTGTAATGCAGCGAGGCCTTGGATTAATCTTCCCTTAAACTAGCCATGAGCTCAAGATACAGAGAAAAATATCCTCGAAAAGTTGTGGGCACTCTTACTGAACCCACATGTCGAATGCAAGAATCCGGGGTGCTTGACTGCTCACCCCCGTCTGGTCTGGCTTAGTCTCCTTAAAACCCCAAGGCCAAAATGACAACCACCGAGGGAACTTGACAGTATCATTTCATTGTCCTCCCTTTCCAGGTCCTGAGGCAGCTGTCTCTGCCTCAGTTTATCCTGGGGGCTGGTCGGAGGGCTGGGCCAGCCGGGCCCTCGGAGGTTGTTCTCAGTGCCAGGGACCGAGGGCCTCTTGGCTGAAGGCGCAACAGGGTGTCCTCCAGGCGAGACTGTTTCTCCTCTGAGAGCTCACAGTTTATTTTTAACCGCAGGTACCAAGACTTGTGCTGTTTGCCTGCATCAGAGCGTGGGCAGCCAGGACGCGCCGCAATTTCGGAGCGCGGGAGCCGTTCGCCCGGTGCCAGGCATTAGGAAGCTGGGCCGTCGTAGGTTGCCTGGCCCTAGGTACACAGCTGAATTTTGAGCTCTTTAGCCCAGTTTTGTCCTTTGAATTCCTTTATAAATGACAGCGCCTTGTGATGGTTATTTCTTTTCCTTTTCCAAAAAGGAAAGGACTGATACGTAAGCGTCTGAAAATGAGAGCGAGGAAGATCGAGGCTAGAGAGAGGAGGAGTGAGTTGGGGCTGGGGCAGATCCCCTCTTCCGTTTTTGCTTAGACTTTGCGCGACAGGGACGAGGGACCCCAGTGGACTTCAGAGGGCGGATGGAGTAGACGATTTCCGTGGGGGTTGATTTGGTAAGTTGGGCATGGACTGTCCTACCACCGAAATAACCTCTCCACTCTTCACTTTGATTTCTTCCTTTGAGTTAGGCATCGCCTTCTCTAGGGGACTCTTTAAAAGGCAAATCTTTTGTGAAGGCTAACCAGGAAACTTTAAAGGCTCCTTAAGAATGAAATTCTCAGATTGGTGGTTCCCAGATCTGGCCGATCATTTCAAGCCCTTGAGGTACTTGTTAGGCACACGGATTCCGGGAGCTCACCCTAGACCTGGGAGGAATCAGAATATCTGATACCTGTATCTAATAGTTACCAAAAAAGCATCTCAGATATTTGAATGATTTGGAAATTTCTTACAGACCCTGAGACATGCTTCCATGTCTGATTTATCTTCCTAGGAAGAAAGGAAAAGCAGAGAAGCAGAACTGTACTAGGTCCTCTGGGAGAATGAAAATTCTAGAAGGAAGATTCTAAAATACAGGGGGTGATTTTTTTAAAAGGCAGTGGAGGGTTCCAAAACCAGTTTGCCCACTTCACAGTTTTGTTCTAATTTAGCTGTGTCTGTGGAGTATATATCTTCATCAAAAGCCATTTTTATTACTACAATTTCATAAAACCAATATGGAAGTCCTCATTTTCCTTCTGGCACATCAAATATTGGTGCCCGTCAACAAATTAACGTTGTTTTTCTGGCCTTGATGTTTTGCTGATTTGAATAAAGAGCTAGTATATGTCAAAGAAAAGACAGCTTCATTAATTCATTAAAAATAACACACACATTCCCTAAAATCAGCAGGTTATTTCAATTTACCTGGGGGTGTGACTGTCATAGACAGAAGTCCTGTCTGTGAAACACCATTTTGACTCTCTTCTTTTCTTCTTTAGTTTCCTTGTTTCTAAAATAGAATGAAGAGATGAGAGTAGATTCTATTCTTGGGGCACAAGAAGGGAATAATGGGACTCCATATGCTATTTGCAATATCTGAAAAAGAAACCAGGATTAAACATTACTTTGCAATAAAAGTGCACAAGCTAACAAAAAAACCACATTTCTTTGTTTTTTGATAATAAGTATGTCAAGTCCATTTATTAAAGCTGGCTCACTCATGTTGAATTGAAGTTGTGATTAGGAGCTATATTGTTGATAAACAACAAAGAAGCAACATGTTTGAAAACATAAGGTCTATTTGTTCATTCGTTTGGTCATCTTAGCTAATAATTCAGATATCACTTCCAGAAGCATTTAGATAACAGAATTAAAAATATTCCGAAGGTTTCAAAACACAAGGCAATGAGAGAAATATTTTAAATAGGGCATTTTCTATAGGTCCACAAATGTAAAATTCTATCACATGATAAGATCTCTGTTTTATGGGGAGGCCCTTTAGGAAATAGATTCTGGGATGGAGATGTTCACGCAGGAGGTTTATTGAGGAGTGCTCCTAGGAACTTCTGTGAGGCAGTGAAGGAAGTACTTTAGGGTAAAGCAGAAGTTCCCAGCCAATCCCACGGAGTTAAGGAAGTGGAATGGCCCTTCAGAATGATGGCAGTTTCCAGAGAGGGACTCAGCTGAGCCATCAACCCCTCGTACTCCAGAGGGTATCTGGAAGTGCAACAGAGCTATCCTCCAAGGCTGGCTCTGCTGTTGTGCAATCACTGGTTTGCCCCATGTGATATATAAATGGATAGATGAATACTTATTTTCTCCAAATCCAGGATCTATGTTCTCACATAGAATCTATAATGCCTTTTTCTTTAGACTTCTTGGTTGCTAAAGAACATTAACTGGATTAAACAATGCTAAAATGCCAATTCTTTGCTTGTTTTCATAGGAAGTGGGTCTCAGAGTGGAAAGCTCATTAATATCTTTGTTGGTAATAAGATTATGTCCATGAAGGGAGGGGTAGGGCAGGGAAGAGAAGCTAAAAGTGACATGTAGCTACCATATGCCAGGTTCTATGCTAGAGTCTAGAGATGAAAAAATGAATTAGACACGGTGGGAATACACAAACTTGCAAATTAGTAATTATAGCAAAGTATCATAGGTGCCCTGAATAAAGTATGATTAGAATACAATATAGAGACCATAAGAGAGAGTGTGGTTAGCTTACCCTGAGGAGTACTTAGGATAAGCTTTCTATGTAATTTGAAATTTTAAATGACTTTTGAAAGATGACTGAATATTGACTGGGGAGTGTCACAGTGAAAGATGCTCCAGGCAAAAGAAGCAGGGTATGCAGAGACTTGGAGGTCTGGATGTGCCTGAGGATCTCTGATCCTTAAAACATTGTGGAAGCTTGGGTTTGGGAGAATGTCATGCTGAGTGGCAAAGCTTGAAAAGGAGGCAGATCACAGAGGCTTTGCTGTCCTGCCAAGTGATTTGACTACAACTTGAAGGCAAAGAGAAACATCTGAAAGGTGTGTGTGTGTGTGTGTGTGTGTGTGTGTGTTTTCTCCTTAAAGAGAGAAGTCACATGATCAGATGTACATTTTTGAGAACCCACTTGGGTAGTACACATTGGTACTAGGCTAAGGAAAATTGTAAACTCTTTGAGGGACAGGTCTTTTTGATCTTTATTCTATGTAAATGCCATGGGTATTCAGGAAATAAAAGCTAAGAATGATGGTGCTTAAAATATTCTGGCTTTCCTTCACATTTGCTTTTTTCTATTAAATACATGTAAATGTGAGGACCCATATGTATCAGCCCCAGGATAGTCTTCACCAAAAATTTTTTAAAAACCTCAATTTACCTTTGCCAGATCACTTTAGAAATTCATGCTAGTGCTTTCTGTTTATTCAGAAACAATCTAATAAAATTTAGACTGATAACTTCCCTGGAATATATTTGGCAAAGAAAGAATTCTTAGATACAATGAAAATTTAGAGCAAAGATGTAGTCATATATCCATTGATCCATCCATCCATCTCTCTATCTATCCTGGCCCCTTCCAGATGCTGTATGAGACACAAGGGATGTGAAGATGAACAAGCTCAGCATCTGTTCAAAGAACTTAGTATCTAAGTTTAGAGACACATTATAAATAGATGATGGCAATACTATATGGTAATGTAAATGCTATTTTAAAAAATTGTGTGTTAACTATACTTCAAAAAATAAACTTTCAAATAAAATAGACACATAGTTTGTCTTGAAAAGATTAAACATTTGAAATTGTAATGCCAGGGTTTAAGTTCCAGATAAAGAATTTATGACAAGGGGACCTCGATCATGTTATTTTCCACACTGACATATTAATTTTTAAAAAATCTTTTGTTTGTTTATTTTACATATTAGTTAAAAAAATACAAAGGAAATAATGATTGTATCTTACCCAAAAGAAGCAACTGAAAAGACATTCAAAGTAAAAGTTCAATAAAGTTGCTGCATGCAAGTACATAAAACCCAAGAACACTCATATGTACCTTTTGTGATAGCCAGTCCACCATCAGTTTTAAGTGTCCATGCATATTCTTGCTGGATATGCCAAGATTTCAGGGCCCTGGCCTGACCATTCTTTATTTTGGCCATCTCATGCTTGTGTTTACAGCAAGTTATTTTGAGAGATGAGAGGATCCCTGGGTGGCTCAGTGGATTAGTGCCTGCCTTTGGCCCGGAATCGAGTCTCACATTGGGATCCCCTCATGGAGCCTGCTTCTCCCTCTGCCTGTGTCTCTGCCTGTCTCTCTCTCTCTCTCTGTCTCTCATAAATAAATAAATAAATAAATAAATAAATAAATAAATAAATAAAATCTTTAAAAAAAAGTTATTTTGAGAGATGAGATAACATCTCCACCCAGGCAAAGAGTGGTTTGCTTCTGCTCACTATTCAAGTGGAGACTACTTCAATTTCAGCATTCTGCAAATGTCACCCACTGTGCATGCAGGCATCGGTGACGGGCACTTTGTTTCATCTCCATGAATTTTTATGTATATATACATATATGTAACATATGTGTATGTATATATGAGAATATGCATGCATGTCTATGTAAATATTCATATATGTGTATATATATATATACATATATATAATATATAGCTCCACAGATATTTATAACAAAAATGTATTCACAGGTGAATAGAGAAGGGAAACATATATATGTTTATATGTAGTATGTTTATTCATATACATATACACATATGTATAATAAGAGGCCTACATCAAAAGGTTGGGAGCTAAGGCTATAGCCAAAGAAAAGATAGCTCCCCAATAGACTAATAATTTAAAAGAAAATCCCTTAGAACATACTAAACCTTATTTGGTATGTAATCCTACCTACTAGGAAATACTTTATGCAAAATTCCCATTGAACAAGCTCTTCTTTCCTGTTTCTTTAGGCTGCCAAAATCAAATACAGGCTCTAGTGCAAAGGTTAATCACATCCCTTTAAGGCGAGAACCCTCTATAATCTGATTGCCAAGTGTTAGGGGAAAGTTGTAAATATGTAGTAAGTTCTGAATTAAATGTAAGGCTATTTTAATTATAAAAGCATTAATGACAGCAGGAAATTTAATGAAATAGTGGACCATGAAATCAGTGTTATCATTTTAATACATAACAGAATATGACAAACTCTATAAGATTCCTGTTCTCTTTCATGTCTATTACAATTTCCTTCTATTAGTTTCTACAAATAGAAAATTACATATAAAATTGAGTTTAACCAAATCTCTGTTAAAATCAGACAATCTGATTTGGTATTATATAACCACACTGAAATTTCATTTAATTTAGAAAGAGCTTCTCCTGGTGCCTTGAATACTAACTACTTTTCTAACAACACGTATATAGCTCTGGGTTTGACAGGGGAATAATCCTAATGCTGAACAATAGATCAAGATTTTAACAGAAAGAATGAAATCGGATAGAAATGGAGAGCTTGACCCAACCTCCTATAGGAGAGATTTCAAAAGCATTTCTTGAAATGTCTGAAAATATTTACTCTTGCTTATCATCTAACAAAAGAATTCTTTCTGAGAAAAAGTTGAAGATTCAGATGTCAATCCTGACTGTCTCCAAATGCAGCATGTCTGAGTCTCCCCTGTGGTCTCTGTGAAGAATAAAGTGCCCGAGAAAACAGCTCTCATGTGCTTCAGCTACACTGGCGGGATCATCATTATAGCGGTCTATTGTAAGTTGTAACTATTTGAGGTTTTTCTACTCTTTCATGCAGATGAAGAATGCTTCAAAATGGAGTTTCTTAACAGAAGGTTAGTTGGTTTATTTTTGAGGAATGAACTAAATCTAGGGAGATAGGTGACCTTCAGGGCAAGAGTATAGATCTACAGGAAAAATGAGAAGGACTCTGAGTGCTGGTAGTGTTCTTGACCTGGGTGCTGGTTATAGAGTGTGAAGTTTGTGAAAATCATTTTACTATAATGTGTGCAGTTTCCTGTATGCATATTGTATTTTACAAAGTGCTTTTTTCAGTCTTTGTTTTGTTTTTGTTTTTGTTTTTGTTTTTTAGAGAGAGAGTGCATGAGAGGGGGTAGACAGAGAGAATCTTAAGCAGGTTCCATGCCCAGCATGGAGCCCCGCACAGGGCTGAATCTCACGACCCTGAAATTAAATCAAGAGTGGGATGCTTAACTAACTGAACCACTCAGGTGCCCCTGTCAAGTGTGTTTTAAATTAGAAAGTAATTGCCTTAATATTCTCTGTTAAGAATATAGTTTCCTGAAATGTAAGAATCTCAATCAGTAAAAATTTCAAGTTAGTATTTAGTGGAAATTTCTAGGTTTGGCTTTATCTTGCACATTATAGATAAGATCAGAAGAAAATAATAGGATCCTTATCTCCTTTGAATCTGTCTAGTCCATTCAGACTTGTCCAATTGTATCTCCTAAGATCCATCCAATGAAAGATCTTAACCATACAATCCTACAGAGTCCTAAAACGTATGCTCTAAAATGAAAGCCTAGGCCATTGATTTTATTTTGATTGGTCTTCAAGTTTGCAACTCTCTGGCAGCATCTCACCTCTATTGAATCCCAGCACCTAACACATAGTGAATCACTCACTCATTTAGGCAAATTATCCTTCTGAGCATCTAGAAATATATAACTTGTTCCATCCCTTCAGGGTTTTTTCACAACCAGCCAACTTTTTCCTTTCCTTCAGTTGACTCTATCCTCAGTGGTATAGAAGATAGTTCTAGTCCCTGACTCTATATTTCCTAAAGGAGATGACTACAAAGTCAGATGGGGAGGCAATGCAGGGAAACAAAAATAGCACAAAAACAAGAATCAGAATAAGAATCCATTGGTTTCAACCCAAGCTTTACTTTCCCATAGTTGTATGACTTTGTGCAATCACTTTGTAAAATAGAGGTCAATATCTGCCCTCATTGGTTTGTTATGAGGATTGGGTAAGATAAGGTATGTGACCATGCCCTGTATGCCATGAGCAGCAGTGCAGGAGCTAGTACAGTCATGTAGCTTATTAATTGTAGGCTATATGTTTGTGCTGAGGGGGCAAGAAGCCACTATCACTTGGCAAATATTTTTAGCTCTTTTCTTACAGAGAGGTATTCAAGGCATAGGAGGGCAGGACTGTTTCTGGTTCTACTTCTGGCCAGTTCATTAGGCATCGTTCAAAGGCAGTGTGACTTAGCTGGCCTTGTAGTGCAGATGCCAAATTATAGTGCCAAACCTGAGAGACAGGACTGTCCCGTTCTCTCCTTCCAGATGACTGTCTGAAAGAATTTTGTGTTTGTCCTCAACTTGCTGTGTTGGGAGCTTCCCAGATAACCAATTCAATGTGCATTGTGACAGCAGCATCTAGGTCATTTGAGGCATCTTGGAGCAAGTCTGTACAGAAAATCTTAAAAGAGCTTAAAATGTTAAGCTCCAATGATAATGGACGAGTCAATGGGGCACTATTAAGAAGGTGGGTTGGGGAGGCTTCTTAGGGTTCTTTAATAGATTGAGACCATCCATGAGGAGGTGGATTATTTCCTGGATCAAAGAGCCATTTCCTTGGGGGAAAACTATCATATAACCTTTAGCTATCCCCCGTGGAGTCCTGGGGACCCCAGCCCATTTAATACAAGCAATGTTTTAAAACATATTCCAGTTCAACACTGCTGGAATTCTGAAACTTGCCTCAAAGGGTTTGTAAGGTTATGTAGCCCAGAGGGAGTTGGAAACTAAATTGAATTCTTTAGCTTTACAATTTTTTCCCCCAGCTGGAGCTTACATATTACATTATTTACTGCACTTCAGAATAGTAGCTTCTTTCTTGTTCTTAAGTCCCAGATAAGCCATAACTAATACTTAAAGAATTACAAATGCAAAGAATAGACAGCTTAAAATAAACATAAAGATGTGTGCAATTCTCATGGAAAATAACAACTCTCTAGTCCAAGGAATCACAGGCCATAAATATGCCCATAGACTAGAGTTCTAAATCTTTTTCAGCGGAAGCCGGGTGGCTACGCGAGTTAATTATATTGTTGTCCTAGAGGCTGGATGGAAGGTCATGTAACGCCTTCGAATGCTTTCTGCAGGCCTATGTATTAGAAGAATGGCACTCTCTTCAAAGTGGCAATCAAGCTGTCCCTTTTGCGGTCTCACTTCATTACATGCTTTCAGAAGCTACATCTCATTAGCTTTAACCTGTTACAGCTCAAAGAGACAGGAAAGGGGGGACAGATGGGAGGCTGCAGAAGGGGGCCTTGCATTTAACCCCCACAGGAGGAAGGAAGGAAACCTGGAGGCTGTAACTGAAGATGCGGACAGACTTGTCAGCAAAGGAACAGGTGTCAGGTGCAGGTTTCACCTGGGCCTGGGTAGAGAAAGCGGATTTCTCGGGCTGTGATTTTCAGCAGCTAATCACCATCCTTGTTGGCCTAATATGGGCGCCTAATGTTGCACGTTGTATCCCTTGTGTTAAACGGCGGTGGCTTAGCTGAGCTTCCTCTTTAAAAGTAGAAATCTTAAATTATTGAACACTACATCTGAAACTAATGATGTACTCTACATTGGCTAACTGAATTTAAATCAAAAATTTAAAGAAAGAAAAGAGAGAGGCAAGTCACTGCAGCCACTTTAACACCTGAGTGTAAACAAGTCTAAAGAGGTAGGGCTTTGTGTTTGGGGGGTAGGGGGGAGTGGGGAGGGAAAGGAGGGGATAACAAAACTCAAACCATAAGTTTATGTAGGGCCTTGCCTAGGGAAGGGAGGCTGGGTGGGTATCTGGAGGGGGCTGCTTGTTGCCTCTTCGCTTGCACTGTCCCAGGGGAGTGTCATTAGGGGAGGTCATTATTAGGAGAGGATGCCCAGCGCGTGAGTCCCTGCTTGATGAGGAGCATCTTCCTACTCTACACCCACCTCCAGCCCTCGTCCCTCACTCCTCTCCCTACCCTCCTAATGGGTGCCAGCCTGTCCTGTACTCAGTTCTCAGACCCTTCTGAACTTTACTCTGTGTCTGTTTCTGTTTTGAGACAGCCCTGCTGCATCCAGTGTGCCATTCTTTTGGGCTCCCTGGAAGGGAGCTGGTGGCAGGGAACAGGCACAAAACACCATGGGACATGAAAGTGGTGATGCTGCCTGAGGAGGAGATAAAGGTGAAGGATGAACACTGGATGAACATTCTGGAAGACCGAAGGGCCCTCCACTTGGGGTGGGGACCACTGGCCTCCACTCTCTCTGAGGGTCACACAGAAGGAAGGGGAATGGATACCTGGCTGGACTTAAGGAAGGATGGTCATCCCCTTTTAAAAATAGAGTAAGAGGGAGGGAAGTGATATATTGCAGGAAAGGCAAGAGAAGAGAAATGATTTATAAAATACAACAGTTTTCCAATTTTTATTTTTTATTTTTTAAAGATTTTGTTTATTTATTCATAGAGACACAGAGAGAGGGGGGGGCAGAGGCACAGGCAGAGGGAGAAGCAGGCTCCATGCAGGGAGCCTGATGTGGGACTCAATCCAGGGTCCCTAGGATCACACCCTGGGCTGCAGTGTTAAACTGCTGCACCACCGGGGCTGCTCAGTTTTCCAATTTTTTAAAAATAATTTATTTATTTATGCATGAGAGACACACAGAGAGAAGCAGAGATAGGCAGAGGGAGAAGCAGGTTGATGCAGGGAGTTGGATGTGGGACTCGATCCCAGGACTGTGGGAATCACGATCTGAGCCAAAGGCTGATGCTCAACCACTGAGCCACCCAGGTGCCCCCAATTTTCTGATTTTTAAGGCTTACTGAACCCCTTTTCTTTGAATTAAATCATACACAAAACTCTAATAAAAGCTAAACTTCCCTGGTTGAACTAGAGGTAGGCAGCCAGGAAGCCAGTTCAGTAATTTCTTCTCTCTTGGTGAGAGTCTCCTGAGGAATCCCAGTCTTTTTGAAACAAAAATCTAAAATCCCTGGTGGAGTGCTTTTAGTTTATATATTGCTTTCGCTTTCGCATTCCCTATCCCATCTGATCACAAAAGCCTCAGCGGCATCACCCCCTAGGTGAGGAGATGAGGCCGACAAAGCTGGGAAGCGGCCCCTCTTGCTCACCAGGCTTTCTGGCCACAAAGACGCAGCCACTCCCCAGCGTACTGCACCACCTCCTACCAGGTCTTTCCAGACCTGTGGGAACCCCAGTCTCTTCCTCTGCAACCCCAGTGAGACGGCCATAAAGATATAACTGCACTTGAGAGTCTTTCTCTTCCTGAAACACAGAGCTGGGATCTTGAGCTCTCCGTGACCATGCGAGGACAGAGAGCAAACAAGGACGCTGTGATGACGTGGTCCTGATGAGTGTGACTGCTCTTCGCGCCGCACAGATGATCCAGAGTGGACTGTGCCGGGTCTGGGACACAAGAGTCAGCCGGAGTCTGAGAGCTCTGTGAAACAGGGAGGAGGAGATGGGGTAGCAGAAGGGCAAGTTTTTACATTAATTGGAAGAAAGGGAGGCAGATGTGGAATGAAAATGCTGGCTTGGAATTGTGAAAACCAAAACATAAATAAGGCCACAGCTGTCTTGTCTAATTCTAGGCACCATTTGAAAGGACCTGCATGTCCCACTTTTGTCACCCACTCTGGGCACACTCTTAATATCAGCCTCATGTGCAACGGGAGTGTGGTTTTAGGATGGTCCTCACCCCTTGCTCCCATCTTATATTGGGAGAATTCCTTCCTTCCTGCTTGCCTGCCTTCCTCCTTCCTTCCTCCCTCCCTTCCTTCCTCCTTCCTTCCTCCCTCCCTTCCTTCCCTCCTTGCCCCTCTTCTTCCCCCTTCATTCCTTTGTTCCTTCCTCCCTCCTTGCTTGCCTGCCTTCTCTCCCTCCCACCTTCCTCCCTCCCTCCCACTTTCCTTCTCTCCTTCCCTTCTTTCTTGCCTCCTAATTGTGCAGAATTTGCTCTTAGGCATTTGAATTGGCCTCAGCCCTGCTCTCCTACCCGCCCTGCCTTCCCCTGACCCTTCTCTGATTTGCTTCGTGCCTCTCTCTCATCCACCTACATCATCTCTCCCGGATGTGCTTCTCTTTTCTGGGCTTCCCCCACTTCTCTCTCTGAGGACAGCAGAGAGAATAGAAGGGCAGCAAGGAAACTCCACAGCCTGGATACCTTATTCTGTGGCTTCTCTACTACCTATTATTGGAGGAAGTTGCTGTGCTATACAGGAAAACCAGTTTTGTATTTTCTGCCTATGTTGATATGTTTAAAAATATCCAAAAAGAAAAATAAGGTTTTCACTGCATGACAAAATATGATGTGTAGAAAAGCAAGTCTGGCAGAAAATGGCTTTAGCAGGAACAGGGACAGCCTACAGGCAAGGGCAGGGGCCATCATCACGCTCCCAGCTTCTTCTTAGCTGCTAGAAACGCCCACTGGCAGGCCTTTCCATCCTCAGTGGGCAGCATGGAACAAGGCAAGGAACACAGAGCCATTGTCCTAGGATCCCAGAGCAACAATTCTACGTGCTTGGTCTGGCCTTGTGGACTCTGGACTCCTGCCTTGCTTGCCCGGGACATTTTTGGAGGCACCTGAGATCTTAACCAATTTCTGGGAGTGTGGCCTCTCCAGTTCTACCCTTCATTTCTGTTTGCCTACTCATCTGATTTCTTATGGTCAAGCTCTGGTAGGTACCAAGATATGTTTGTAGTAGAGAAATACTAGCATGGTAATAAGCATTTGTAAGTGAAGAAAATGATCTGAACGTGCAGAAAACCCTGATGATCACCAACCTGGACCTCCCACCCTAGTCTGATATGCCTCCTGTGAGTTTGTCAGTGTGTTAATGGCAATACTATCCTGCAAATCATTCCCATACTTTTATTTCTTCCTTTTCCCATCATTTACATGATAATCGTACTTCAGGGTTTTATATTCTACTTGCAAAGTGTCCCTGGACTTTGTCCCCAACTCAGACTCCTCTCATCTCTTGAGAGATGCTATTCTATGATTCTCTCCTCTTTCCTATTTACCTCCCACATTCCAGATCATTTTCTAAAGTCTGAAATATGAATTTTATCACTCCCTAGCCTAGATATTGCTGCTAGCTCCCTGCTGTTTGGCTCAATGTCCACGCCCCTAATGACCCGGACCCAGCACACTTTCTAGTCTTAGGCCCCATCATATGTCCTCTCATCCCTTGTCACATGCTAGCTCTTGTTTTAACCACAGCCAGCTGCACTAGCCCCCTGCCCAGTCCTTGAACATACTATATACCTTCATTTGTCTGAACCCAGTGGAATTTCCAAGGCAGAGCTCAAATGCTGCCTTTCCTGCAGAGTCCTCTTCTGCTGGCCAGGCACCAGGCAGCAAGCCTTCTCTGTTCCCATAGCACTTGGTTCACACACCTCGTGACACATTTGAGGCCAAATGTGTCCTGATATTGTTATTATTTACAGATCTGTTTTTTTCCACTGGACTGTGAGTATTCCAAGATTAGGGCTTTTTGTTGTTGTTGTTGTTATTACTGTTGAAATATCCCTACTACAGATCCCGGTATCCAAAAGGCAACAAACAAGATGCAGTTAAGACCTTGGTGATGAGGGCCTGTGTTGTGTGATGTTTGCTGACCCTAATATCACCTAGCTATTCCTGGAGTTGGCACACATAATAGTGGTGCCCCTTGCGATAGCCAGGTCCAAGAAGATGTCCACTCCATTAATATCAGTGAGTGTAATGGAGGGATAAAATGGGACCCTTTCTGTCTTGAAGTATTGTCTGAAGCCTCAAAGCTGAGAACAATGGATTCCAAGTATTTATAAATATATAGATATTCTAAAGCAGATGTTAGACCATCTATGAGGAATTTGCAAAGGGAATAATGAAAACTAGATCTATCAGACTACAAAAGAAAAGATTTATTTACTGAGTCATTCAAGAGAATTCATTAACTAGAGTAATCTCCCAGTTAGTCTCTCCCATTTCGTCTTTTCTTCCTAGTGTTCTTGACACAGCCACCAGAGTGACCCCAGTCAATTGTGCCTCTCATCTTCTCAGAAACCACCATGGTTCCCACTCAGTGTAAAAGCCCAAATCCTTGCAATGGCTTCTGAGGCCTGACAAAAGCAACTCTGATTTACCTCTCAAACCTCATCTCTGCTATGCTTTCCCTTGTTCTTTTTGCTCCAACTACACTGGCCTCTTTGCTATGTTTTAAACATGCAAGCACCCTCCTGTCTCAGGCCCTTTGCACTGCTTTTTCCTGGTTAACCCCCTTCACTTTCAAGACTTTGTTTAAGCATCACTTTCTTACTGAGGCCATCACCCTACTTAAAATTGCAAGCCATAAATGCAGTACTCCTATTTCCTCATATCCTGCTCTACTTTTTCTTTTTCCACAGCAGTAACATACTATAAAATTGAATTATTCATTACTTTTTGGTTTATTCTCTGTCTTTGAGGGTGGAGATGTTTATCTTTTCTGTTCACAAAGCACCCATTCTATAGATGAAGCATAGAATGCACTTGTTGTTTTTTAATAGTCATCAGCTAAGTCAGGGTTTCCAGAAAAGAAAAGATGGCTCATCAAACTCACTTCCCATAACAACCATATTTTTCCTTGAATTCAACTCCTACTCACATGTCTTTTGAATTCTTCAAAGTGGCCCTTTCATTAAAATAATCTTTCTCTATTGTTTACTAAAATTTTAAAGAAGCTATTCAGGGTAGCTTTATCATAAAAGAAGCCTCCTTTGAGATGTAGTTAATACAAAACATTTTCTGTCTTATTTTCCTCCTGCTCTATCTTGTTGGTCTTTTCATTGTCTCACTTCATTCCTTTCCCAGGTGGAGGAGACAATTCATCTGTGTGTTTTATCTCAAGAGAAGGAAGAGGGATCAAGTGAGCCAACCTAGTCAAAAACCCAAAGGAACTAGGAAGGAGAAATGTGAAGACATGTGAAATTAGCTTGAATAGACTTAAAGCCAATATCTAATGCCAGGTTCTTAAAAACAGAGGATGTGGCAACTGTTGTCACTGATTTCAGTATGTGCTCAAAGCTCTGCAGCACAAATATCAAGTGCTTATGCTACTCCACAAATTGCAGAGATATGGTGGAAGAATCAAGGACTGGAAGCCAGAAGACTAGGCCACATTATGATATATCCACTAACTCTCATTGAAGGGTTGGCCTGTCAATTAATCTCTAAAGTGGGGATAATGATGGACAGGTCATCCTATTTTACAGAGTTGTAGAAAGATAAATGAGAAAATATTTGGGAAGGCACTTTGCTAAGAGCTCCATAAATATTGGAATCGTTTATTCCAGGATTAAGGGGATTTGTTTATTAGCTTACAAAACAAAGGCACTAAGATTCATTTGAATCTCCATGAAGAAATTCAACATTATTCCATTTTCTCACACTGGGGAAGAAAATCCTTTTATGCTTATGTGTCCACATTCATCAACTGGGGAATCCAGCCCTCAGCTGTCCTCCTTCCCACCAAGATTAAGAAACACAACAGTGGCAGCTGGAAAAACATGGAAGTATGAATAGGAAATAAGAATTTCAGCTTCTTAATATCTTCATCTCCCAATATTTTCCAGATCAGCAGAGTTTTTCTTGTTACTGGTGTTGCTTGTGTCTTACTAGTGGAAGCCCTAAAGGCCCCTGCTCTCTAGAAGTTCTGTCCTTGTTGCCAACAGTCCCTCATTACAGATTCTACTTATCTGCCTTAAGACATTAATTTCTGTCAATTCTTTTTGAATTATCATACAGAAGAAAGAGGAAAACAAGGTCTGGAATATCAGATGACCCTGGAAAGAAAAAGACACTGGCTGCATAAAGGAAAGAATCACTTAAAAAAGGAAGTGAGAAGATACCAGAGACTAACTTTATCCCCTCTGGTATCGCCTTGAGCAGCTCTGCAAGCAATTCCTTCTGTTCCACCCTGCCTCTATTTTTTTATTTTGATTTTGATTTCAGGATTGTGAGTTTGAGCCCCACTTTGGGTCTAGAGATTATTTAAAAATAAAATCTTTTAAAAAAGAGAGAGAATCAGCCATGTGTATTACAAAGATCACCATGATCCTCAGACAAAGTTTTAAATGCTACTTCTACATGGCAGATATGGTAGGGTGACTGAGAACTGTCCAAGAGGTCTAAACCAAAGGTGATGATAAATTCTCATAATTGAAGGTTCATGGGGAGGGGCTCCTGGATGGCTTAGTTGGTTTAATGTCTGCCTTTGCCTTCGGCTCAGGTTATCCTCTTAGGGTCCTGGGATGAAGCCTCACACAGGGCTCCCTGCTCAACGAGGAGTCTGCTCCTCCTTCTGCCCATCCACCCTACTTGTGTACTCTCTCTCTCTCAAATAAATAAATAAATAAATAAATAAATAAATAAATAAATAAAATCTTTAAAAAAAATTAAGGGTAAATGGTGAGAGGTGAGAATCTGTCTAGAAATCTTTTTTTTTTTTTTTTTTTTTGTCTAGAAATCTAAAGAAAACAGGACTGGAGGCAAAACAAAATTGTGAGTTTGGAAAATACTCAACATTTTAAAAATGAACGTAATCTTCCTCTTTTGCTTGTTTGGCCAACTTCAAATACACCAAGGGCTTCTCCTTTCACCATGTTAATAATGCACTTGATTACCTGCTTGAGTTTATTTGGAAGTATACTATAGAAATTAAGAGCAAGGACCCTGGTCAGACTGCCTGTATTCAGCTCTATCATTGACCAGCTGTGTGACCCTGGGTAAATTAAATGGCTTCTCTAAACTCCAGTTTCCTCAAAAAGGTGCCACATAGTAAGCACTCAATACAGTTTGCATATTTATGACTATAGGAAACAGTATTGGTACCCAGCCCATCTTCCCTTGACCAGTACATCTAGCTGTTTTGAGTGCTGATGCTAAAAGATCACAGCTAATCCTCGCTTGAAGCTTTGCTCTCATCAAAGGAGGAAGTTTGCTGGGGAGACTGCAACCCACCCTGCCTTCTGCTGTTGGCCACCAAAGATCAACTGATATGGATTCCATGGTCCTTGTCCCCACCTCCCACCAACCTCCCTCACTCCCCAGCTTGGAGCAGGTCTGAGCTTGACTTCTCTTGAGATCACATTCTTGCTCAGCAATTCCCCTTCCCTATTCCACTTCTCTCCCTACCCTATAGGGTTTGTTTGTTTTTTTTAAAAAAACACTTGCTCAGGGCGTCTGGGTGGCTCAGTTGGCTAATTAAGGATCTGCCTTTGGCTCAGGTCATCCAAGGTGCTGGGATTGAGCCCCACATCAGACTCTCTGCTAGCCAGGAAGGGGCAGGGGGAAGCTAGCCTGCTTCTCCCTACCCCTCTGCCTGCCGCTATGTCTACTTGTGTGTGCTCTCTCTCTCTCTGTCAAATAAATAAATAAAATCTTTTAAAAAGAAGCATTTCCTCAATGTGGTTTACATGCACACGAATGTCTGTTTCAGCCTTCTATTAACCTGACTCAAGAATCAAATTCTTTAATTTTAAGCCATGTGTATTTTCATATTTAATTCTGGAATCATGACAGACCTTAAAAATCACTGTTAGCTTGGTTAAAGTTGTCATTTTCTGCACATTGAAATCAAAATTTGCAGAAAATCCCCAGATAACAATGGAGCATTCTTCTGCTGCATTGCCAAGATTCTTGATAACACAGAGGACATACTTTGTGGAAAAACAGTTATCAGCGGTTGAGTTGAAAAGTTAGAGTCAGATACTGAGTGAGTGAAAGTTTTTAAGGATATTTTGATTGATTGATTTTGATTTTGTTTTCCTTTTGCAGCTATTAATTGTGAAACAGTGAAACAACCATTTATCAAAATAATTCTAAAAGAGCTCTTTGAATAATTAAAAAATATCTAAATGATGATTATGATAAAGGTGGTGCTACAGTACAGTAGAAAAGGAAAATACTCTGAATCAACTGGATATGCATGTTGGGTCATTGGGATGTCCACATTCTCCTATCTATCACAATATCCCAAATCAACTGCAGATGGATTGTAGATTTATCTATCTGATAAATGTAAAGGACAAGACAATACAGCTACCAAAAGATAACATAGAAGACACTATCTTGGTGAGCTTGGGTTGGAGAAGTATTTGTTAAGCAAAACCTCAAAAACTCTAATTACAAAAAAACCCCCATAAAAACACTGGGATACATTAAAATTAAGAACTTTTCTTTATCAAACATATCATTAAAAGAGTGACACAACAAGTCACAAGGTGGGAGAAAATATTCACAATATGTATATTTGACAATATATACGTTCTACTCCATATAGTTGAAGAACTACAAGTCAATAATAATAAGACAAACATTCCAATAGAAAAACTAGCAAAAGTGTGAATAGACATCACAAATGAGGATATCAAATGATCAAAAAACAAAGGAAGGGGTTTACCCTCATCAGTAATCAGGAAAATGCAGATTAAAATCACAATCGGGCAGCCCGGGTGGCTCAGCGGCTTAGCGCTTGCCTGTATGGAGCCAGCTTCTCCCTCTGCCTGTGTCTCTGCCTCTCTCTCAGTCTGTGTCTCTCATGAATAAATAAATAAAATCTTAAAAAAAATCACAATCAATAATATTACCCACCCACCAGAATGGCTGAAATAAAAAGACAGAGAATATCAAGTTGAGAAATTGTTGAGCAACTGAAATTCTTACACATTGCTAGTAGGAATATAAATTGGGCAACTACTGTGGAGACAGTTTTGGCAAAATCTACTAAATATCTCCTCTGCCCCAGCAGTTCTCCCTCTAGGTATAAACCCGACAGAAACGCTTATGAATGTTTATCAAAATAAAAGCAGTGTTTATAGCAGCACTTTTATAGCATCCTCACATTGCCCATTTGGAATGCAAGGACAATTGTAGTATTTTCATACATGAAATGCTATACAGCATGAAAACGAATATATTAAAACTTGATGCAATAACACTGGTGAATGTGATCAACATAATGTTGAACAAACCAGATGCCAAAGAACATGTAATGTATAATTCCACTTACATAAAACTCGGAAATAGACAAAACGTCACTATTTAATTGGTGGCATTTTTTCCTTTCTTAGCAGTGTTGAAATAATGATGTATCATACAATCAATGGCATCTTGGTTGAGGTAAGATGTAGTATTACTATTTTTTGTAAATTTGTATTATTTATTACTGTTATTAGTCAAGTAGCAGGATCTCCCTGGCTCTGATCTGTCTCTTGCTTTCTTTTCCAGCTCACCTCAAGTGGTTGGTGTGGCACCCCTAAATCTCTTCCCAACTTTTTGTTTAAGAGTAGCGCTTGGGTCCCCTGGGTGGCTCAGTGGTTGAGCATCTGCCTTTGGCTCAGGGTGTGATTCCCAGGGTCCTGGGATCGAGTCCCATGTCGGATTTCCTGCAGGGAGCCTGCTTCTCCCTCTGCCTGTGTCTCTGCCTCTCCTTCTGTGTCTCTCATCAATGAATAAATAAAATCTTTATAAAAAAAACAAAACAAAACAAAAGAGTAGCTCTCCTGTTTCTTAGCCTGATGTGTACTCTTCCCCGACTCATCTGCATCTGGGTGGGGCCAGATTATGTCTTGGGCTTTATCAGAGGAAAGTATACAGGATAGTGTACAGGACAGTGTTAACTGAGCCGACCCAAATTGCTCAAATCTTGCACATTCCCCAGAAGGGTCTGTTCTGGGACTGGTCCTTGGCTGGTTCCTGGGAATCGAGCTCTTGGAATGTTTTAACTGATAAGAGTATTTTGCATGTTCAGGGCTTTGAATCATTGTACCAGTTTGTGTAGTTATTTTGTAGTTTCTTTCTTGGGGTCTGGAGCTCCAGTGATAGTTAGCCACCCAGGAACTGTAAGTTTGGGTGAGTGACATGGGACTCAGAGATCCAGTCAAGCTTGCCTGAATGACAACACTTTGCAGGGATTGTCACAATTTGTTGCTGGAGAAATTAAGTGAGTCCTGGGTGACTCCACTGGAAGAGTCTCTTGGAAGTTTGCACTTGGCTTCCTCTGGACTTCATCCTTTGTCAAATTTGCTCTGTATCCTTCACCATAATAACCCGTAACTGTTAGTTACCTGTGACCTGTGAGTCCTTCTAGCGGGTGGTCTTGGGGTCCTTTCCACAGATGGTGTAATATGTGACATCATTACTAAGAAAATATTCACTCCTCTCCCTCAGCTTTCATGGGAAGAGTACACCTTCCTATTCAATTGATACTTAACTTGGCCATATGACTTGTTATTGCCAAAGACACGTGTGTAGAAGTGACTTCGTGCCATTCGGAGTTCAGACCTTAGAAGAATTGCATGTGTCTATTTGACCTTTGGGGAGCATTTGACCAGCATGTTTGAGAAAGCTGGTGATTTTCAGCCTGGGCCATGGATAGAACACACACGAAGCAGATCAGAGTCCAACAGCAGCATGGTGCCAAGCCTGGTCAGACCTGCGATCTGAAGTTACCCTGCAGGTAACTGATACAGGCGGCCCTGGGAACCTCCCTACAGAACAGCTTGTGTGTGTCCTCTCTTCCTGGGCTGTTTTGTGTGGAAAACAACTCTTGTGGGGCGTGAGGGTGCAGGCCAGAGCTTCAGGATGGCACAGCAATGAGCCAGAAGGTACCTGGATCCCTAATGACTGTGTGGAGCTGCCATATTTTTAAGTTGTCCAGAGCACCGATAAGTTAGATTATCTGTCGTGTGCAGCTACACTGAATCCTGATGAATACAATCAGCCAAGCCTTATCCTTCACAGACTCCGAGGGAGACCAGACAAATGCAGAAGGTTTAGGAGAACTGCTCGTACTGTCTCCTCTTATGTTCTAGGCTTTTAGCAGAATATGAATCTGTCACCAATCTTCACATTTACCCTCATCCCATGCCTGAAAGAACTCAACTTGGGGGGAACGACAAATGGGTGAAGGTTGACCTTTGGATTATTCCACCAGACAATTTCTTTTTGATTTTTTTCTTTCATTATTCTTTTTTTTTTTTTTTTTTTGCCTCCAAGCTCTTTCAAGTGAAAGCTGACTGAAAGCCAAAGAGTAAAATAAACATGGGTCAAAATGCTCTGAAAGAAGGGTGGTGACAAAGTCTGGCATTGCAAATCTTCCCTCTCCTGGCCCCATGGGAGCTCTGCAGAATCCGAATGGCTCTGGCCTAGTCAAGCATGGACCTGTGCCCAGAAGGGGTGCCGCATTCCCTTTCCTGGATTCCATCCTCTCCCTCCGCCCAGCCCAGGGCTCTGCTGAGAACACTTTATTGAGTGTCACATTATTATTCTCTTCAATGCTTTCTCTCTTCCATCTGGGGTGGAAGGGAGACAGTGAGGCAGACAATTACATTGCTGATGTGGGATTTTTAGAGGAAAATTGAGGGAAATTATAGGGACTACCCAGCTGTGGTGAAAATCCCTCACTCTCTTCCCACAGGACCCATTATTTTACAAACTGCGACTATTTAAAATGATTTACAGTCACTTGCCAACTTTACCATACTGTTAGATTCACTTGAATCTTACCTAGCTCTTAAAAAGAGTACAGACAGTGAAAGCATGTTCGCTCTCAAAACAGCGTGGATCTGATGACTCCTATTTAGAAAGTTGAAATCTACTATGCTATCAAGGTCAATCTTATCTCCCCGATATTGCCTATTCCGTTTGATCTGATTTCCCATCTCCTAGATCCTGTCTCCTGTATCAGCTTCTTTGTACCTTGGAACTTTCTCTCACTGTAGTGTCTCTGGACTTCTATCCACTTAGTCCCCTTTTCCAAATACAGAGGAAACCTCTTGAAAATTTTATCCTTACCCTTTATTCAAAGACATGCATTATGTAATTTATATTCACTTTCTTCCTTGAACATCTTGTCAAGAAAGATCACCAGGATGAGTGATAATAATCCTCTAAGATTGACCCAAATCCTCCTGGCTTGGTGAGCTCACAGGTTCCAGTTTAGTCTAGTTTCCTGGTTGCTTTATTAGCTTGGAATTTTGAAGCGTGATGGCACAGATGAAAATAAACAGTGAGGTGTCTGTACAGTAGCAGCCGTGAGCGGCTCTGTAGCTAATTACTGAAAGGCAGCATCTCCAAAGCTTGATGTAGACTTTGGGGGCCTGACTTTAGGAGGGAACTGCTATCTGGTTCACTTTGTATTTTCACTGTAGAGGCTGCTGCTCTGTACAATTAACACTTAGGAAATGGAGAAGAAAGTGTTTTTCTGGAGAAAATGCTCAGGGGACCTCCCAATAGTTTAGAGTACAGCACAGGAAATGTCTTTAGTGTGAAAAAAAAAAAAAAAAAAGCACAAATGGGATAAAATGAGTCACTTCCAAGATTGTACATTTAAGAACTGGAGAGCAATGGGCTATTTTGAGCAGAGGTAAAATAGATAAATTTGCCATTTAGCTTTACTTATTATTTTTTTTTTTGAAAAAGAACTTCTAAGGTTCTAGCTGGACACTTAAAAAACACAGTATATTAGGTTTTAATTTTGTTTTTAAATGATGAAAGTAATGCATGCTTGCTATACAAAAACCATCAAACAGTAGAGAAGGATATTGCATTGTTCAGGGTAGGCTAGGCTATGTCGCATGTGGTAGTCGGTCTTAGAGATGGCTCGAGTCATCTGCCTCCCGGTACTCACCATCTGGAAATTCTCATTCCTTTGTGTGTGGGCTCGATTTAGTGACTCACTTCTAACAACAGAGTGAGGCAGAGTGACGGGAGGCCATTTCTGAGGTAAGGTTATAGGAAGACCGTGCCTTTCACCTGGGAGTCTGTCTCTGCCTCCCTTCCTTAAATTTTTCCCTCTGGGAAGGCAAACTGCCCTACCTCGAGCAAGCCTATGGCCTGTTCCCTGATGTGGCAGGCTGATTGCTTGGAGGACTCACAACTTTAAGCATCCCAGGCAGGAGGTGATGTACGTCACTGCTGCTCACATTTCAAGGGTAGAAACCGGTCACGTGATTTCACCCAACTATATGGAAAAATGGAGGATTATAAGGATAGTCAATGAGAATTATGTGTTTCTGCCACGTGTGTAACACAAAAAGTGAAAATTCACTCGCCTCCCATCACACATTCCATGTTTAACTACTTGATTTGTGCCTTTTCAGATAGACACACTTATTGCACAAGCACATAGGCTATGTATACATGTATAGGTACATACACTTGTATGTATATGTGTAAAATAGCATCAGATTTCTATATTGAGATTTATCCCATTTTTGGTAATAGCTGCTTGGTATCCTATGGTAGGGATGTATCCTAATTCATATAATTGTTTATTAATGAGGACTAACTTAATAATTTCTATGGCTAATGAAATGTCTTTTTTTAAAAAAAAGATTATATTTATTTATTCGAGAGAGAGAGACAGAGATAGTGAAAGAGAACATGAGTGGGGAGGGGAGGGAGAAGCAGACTTCCCAATGAGCAGGAAGCTCGACGTGAGGCTCGATCCCAGGACCCAGAGATCATGACCTGAGTTGAAGGCGGATACTTAACCCACTGAGCCACCCAGGTGCCCCAATGAAATGTCTTAATAGACTTTCACCTATACCTCTCTATCTTGTCCATATGACATCATGTACATGTATCAATACTAGTGTACAGAGAGAACAAATCTTGTCCTTATCAGCCCCTGCTTCACCCCACTCCTGCTTGCTTCTTAAGAGTATTATCACATTTGCCCCCATTTTTAGAGGCAATAAGAGACGCTAGGGAGTTGTTAAAGTATTCAACTTCACTAGCCATCATTCTGATATGAATATAAAAGAAAAGGACAGAAGAGAACTAGCATCCACATGCACAGGGTGCTTAGACACTGTGCTATCATTTATATATCGATTTCACTAAAACCTCATGAAATATGTAATTATTTGGCTCCTTGTGGTGAAATCCTCTTCATGGACTTTAAGTACCTCCTTGCTTCAACACCCACCATATATACTCACCATGTAATTTCTTTTTCTTTTTTTCTAGAAAGCAGATAGTTAACAGGCTGTGATGATTGCTGCTTTCCTTAGTGAAGATACTATAAAGGTCTATGTGTCCTTTCCCAGAAGATAGACCATGCATAGTAAAAAAGAAAAAAGAATATGCAATATTTGCAAATTCTCTGGGAATAGGGTTTAAGTATGTTAATTTGCTTTTCATATCTCTATTAAGAGCAGAACAAAAAATAAATACATCCCAAATGATGATAGACAGAGGTACTGGCTGTCTCCGTTGGCCCACCATTTTCACTCAGGGATCTATTCAAGAGGCAAAATATTCTCTGCCTACAAAGCAGTTGCTAGGTCATGTCTCAGGCGTCTGAGGACTGTAGGCAAACTCCTCTGAGTCCTTCTTTCTGACCAAGTGAACCGTTGCAGTTCAGAGGCTTGGGACTGCTAGACAGCAAACTGTTCTAACTTTGGCAGACAGATGGGAACATGGAGGGTAATATCTGAATTTTTATAGCATTTTCTTGGATGGGAAATAAAGAAGGAGAAAATCTTCTTGACTGATTTCTGGCTCCTAGATTCCTACCACTCTCTTCTCTCTGCACTAAAAGAAATAAAGTAAGGCTCAGTCTGGACAGAGCACCATCTCCAATCCAGGCAGGTACTCAGCTAATATTGCCATTTCAATATTGCAAACGAGCAAACAGAGACTCTGAGAGCTTAGGGAACTCGACCCCAAGAACTGAGAAAGCACACGGACCTCAGGGCTCACAGTCTACCTGTTCGGATTGAACCAAGTGATCTCTTGGGACTACATAGCATTTAAAATATATGATCTAAACAGAGCTGAAGCCAAATGATACACATCCAGAAGAGCCTTCCTTCCATCTGAACACCTCAAATGCTTTCTCTGGACAACCTAAAAATTGATTCTTACTCTATAGCCCTTCAGCTGACAAAGAGTTTGGGGAGTGCTGGAGAGAGCTTTCTGCTGAAGAATTTGTTTGCACCAGGTCTTTCTGCAGATGAAGGTGGCAGAGGATAAAGTTTCTGTCAGACAGGTATTCTAACGGGATTTGTTTTCTATGTCTCTGTGGGTTCCTGGACGTTGTACAGAACCAGGAAAGGGGAAATGAAGCTGCTCTGCAAACTGTTGGGAAACAGCATATCCATGCCTCGATGGGAAGGCTGTACCTATTAGGTTACATTCGTGACAAGTTTGCCTTTCCTTTTATCAAATCAGATCATCCCCTCAAGAATTATTATCAATTATTGGAAGATGTGTGTGTTTTCTGACAGTCCATGCACTCACCCACTAAATATTTACTGAGTGCCAACTATGCCTCAAACACTGATGCCATTGCTGGGAATAAAGTAGTGAACAAAAAAGACCAAAATTCTTACCTTGTGTAGGTTTTTTTTTTTTTTTTTCATTCTTGTGGGGGAAGAGAATCAAAGCAGTAATTAAGTAACGCAAGTGGTGTGTCAGATTCCCAAGGATTACAATGGAGAAAAACAAAGCGGAGAAGGGCAAAAGTGAGTGCAGGGTAGGGTAGCGGAGGATGCAATTTTAAATAGAATAAGAGGAGGTGACATTTGTGAGGGTGGAGTGTTCCAGTAGCAGAGCAGCAGATGCAAAGGCCGCCAGGAAAGGCAGGGTGGCTGGAGAGGCTGAAGCCGGAGTACAAGTGAGAGAGAAGGCCCAACAGATAAGGGAGGGCCAGGACAGGAGGTGCCTCAGAGGATGCTAGAAGGCCTGTAGCTTTTATTTTGAGTGAGATGGAGGCACCGCAGGGATTCCAGCAGAGGGATAAGATCTGACTTATTTTGTAATGGGATCGCTCTGGCCAATCTGTTGAAAATCAGCTGTGGGGAGGCCCTTTGGAAAGGATTGCAGTGATCCAGGGGAAAACTGATGATACGTTGCTTCAGATTAATGTGGTGGAGGGAGCAAGAAATGGTTTAATTCTGGTTATATTTACTGATCTATTGAATGTGGGATATGAGAGAGGGGGAGTCACGAGGACACCTACATTTTTGGTCTGAACAATTAGAAGGATGCAGTTAACTATTGGGGCAATCAGAAGCTCAGTTTTAAACATGCTAAGTTTGAGATGCCAACTAGATATTTAAATGACAATCTACGAGTGTATCCCTAGCTTCTACCCACTAGGTGCCAGCAGTGTCCCCCACCCCAGTGTGGCAACCAAAAATTTCTTTGGACATTGCCAGATATCCCCTTCGAGGGACCGAATGTCCCTAGTTGAGAACCACTGGCAGAAGGAAATTCTCCACTCTGGACTGGGTCGGGAGCAGCCCCTCTGTCAGCAGTTTGCTGGTGGGGCTGAGCACTGGGGTAGGCAGGCTGAGGCTCTGCACTACACACACCTTGCTTGAGCATGCTGGGGTCCCTCTGCGGCCTGGCTGTGGCATCTCCTGCCTGGTTGAATCGTTGACCTGCCTCTTCCACAAGGTTCTCTCCTTGGCTCATCCCTGCCTAGGAGGTGATTGCCTTATGGGCTTGTGTATATATACCTCTCTGGCCTGCATTTTCTATGTTCCCTCTGGTGTCCAGGAAAGAAAGCAAAGGACAGTCCTTTGGTGGTTGTGTCCACTGATTTTGTGCCTATTACTAAGCAAACAGCAAGTGTAGGCAGTTGTTAAACCTCAGGGGAAAATGTCATACAGCTGGATTTGATTTGCTCTCTGATCACAATAAGCAGGTCAAGGAGTTGATGGATATTTCTTGGTGGAAAAACATTCTACCACCAGTCGATCAAAAAGCATTTAATGAATTCCTAATCTAAATTAGCTTAGCACAAATATGACATTTCCCACAACCCCAGATGAGGCATTTCCATATACCAACGTAGAGGCAGTAATTTGGAACTTAATATTAAGTGTTTTGTATCTTTTTTATCTCTCTGATTTTCCACCCCCTTGATGGGCTTGGATTAATTCAGAAAGCCTGGTGTGTCTCTTGGATCTTGTGTGTTTCAGTACATTCTACTGGAATGTTTTCTTTCAGACATTTATGTCTGCCAAGTCGGTGACATTTCTCTCATGATGCGTGTCTCTACAAGTCACCAAATGCTCTCATTTAAGCTGGAGCTAAATTTCTGCATTGACTAATTCAGCTTTATGCACCAGATCCCACTGGGGTTGTGCTCAGAGCGTGGACTCAGGAGTGGCTGCTGCGAGGGCAGGGAGATGTCTGCAAAGAAAGACATGCAGACTTTTACCGGTTTGTTGTCTGACGGAAATTCACCAGGACAAGCTAATCCTAATTCAGGACATGTTATGATTTTGTGAGAGAATTGCTGCTCAGCCTTCCACTTGTGATTTATTAGTAAGTGATCTCCTGGAGGGTGAAAGGGCCAGGATATCATTTGGTTGGCAACTTTAAGCACCTTGGAATTTTTTCCCATATCCATTTTCTGGCTTTCTTTCTAAATTATTTCTCTATATAAGGTTTTCCTTATAGTCACCATTTGAATTATGCAGGATACTACATGATTTATTATATGCTTCTATATGATTACAGAGTCATGAGGCTCTGATAAAACTTTAAATATAGCAACTCTGGAGAATTTTCTTTTTAAGGATCATATTTGGTAATAGGAGTTTTTCAGGAACAGCCACTGTCCCAGCTATGTCTACATACTTTCCCTCATGTCTGCTTGCCATGATAAAGTTTGATAAAACTACCCACTTTTCCTAGCCTCCCTTGAAACTAGACCTTGTTCAGGCCAATGAAATGGTAAAAGAGGTGTACTGGGCGGCAGGGTTTCTGGGAAGGGTTTTTCCACATTGATAATAAGAGAGTGGTGTATAAGAACAGTGCTTTCTAACGGCCCTGACTACCCACCTGCTTCCTGGCCTTTACCTATAGCCAGGTGGGATGACTGTAGCTATGGCAGCCATCTTGTGGCCACGAGGGAAAGATCTCTCCTCAAGAGAATTGCAGGGATGCCAGATCCAGCACTTGGACATAATTTGGAAACCCAGCTAAGAGGGGCTCAAACCCTTAGGATATTTATTGCTGCCTTGGTTATGGGTGTTTCTGGTGGTGTTTTGGTAATCTACAGCTAAAAGCAATTCAACCGCAACTAAAATTCACTCACCAAAGTTCACACGCTCGTTAAGAGAGTTAATGCAGGAGCCTAGGAATGCTCTCTAGCAGAACTCTGTATATGTAGCTTGTAAAGTTAAAGAAACGCAAGATACATCTACAGCTGAACAGTAAGATGTGTGGATAATCGTATAGGAAGAGACATAATTTCAAATTATGTTTAATGTAAGAATCTTTAAAATTGACCAAATCCAGCAAACAAGACAGCAAAAGTAAGGTTGACAGTAGGTTCTAAAGATGAAAATATCTATATAACATTTAAGTCTGGATTAAGGCAAGCTATGCAGAGGCTCTGAAATCCCATATCTGTGATTTCAATGACCTATTAACAATTTTATTTGTCCCTAGCCCTTACACCCTGGAGTCTCCTTTGGATTCTTTGCCACCTTGAAGTCAAGCTGTGAGTGAGTGCATTCTCTTATTATCTACAAAAGAAACGGTGTAAATTGGAAGCAGTTCCCCAGTGCTCTGAGCCACGTTCATCCACTTCCCTTTGGCTTTCTACTCAAGTCTAGCAGTACTGAAAAGGCAGCTTCTCTAGCATTCCGAGCATTCTTGAACAGACTTGGCCTTTGTTCACCATTGCTCCTACATTAAGGGCAAACATTAAGTTGGTAAAAGGTCTAGGTGTGCAATGGCATTTTAAATATAATTCTTTGAGATACAGACTCTTGTAGGATCTGGAAATCAAAATTATACTTGGACTGGCAGCTTATATGCAGTAAGATTCATCTCAATGTAATTTTAAAGAGCTGAGATCCTAAGCTGCCCGAGTCAGCCTTTGAAAGAAAAAGATGAGCTCAGTATGCCATGGCTGTGCTACTCCAGCGATCACAAGATGCTCAAATATGCTAACTCCGAGCGGGGTAATGCACTGTGACATGTTCGGAAGAAGAATTGAATTCCATGAGACAAGAAAACCATTGATACAGGCTTTTTTATGCAAGTTGATTAATAAACTTCTCAAAGGATGATACTAACATCAACTGCTTTCTCTAGAATAATGTACAACAGGAGGTCGAGAACTTCTCAGCGGACAGCTGGCAGCAGAATTGATCATCGGAAGGGAGCTGGCTCTGGCAGACAGAGCCCTCCAAGATGTCTCTTGGGGAGGAAGGTGAGAGCTGGTGGGCTTGCTTGTCCACTGGTTCCTCCGAGGCCAAGGGAAATGGCAGACTGCTCCCCTTGAGGCATTTCTGTGCTGTTGTAGAAGGGTGTGAGAGGAAGGGGGAGACAAGAGAGAGGCAGGAGGACATGGCTGGAGGGCTTCTGAAGGGCAAGGGTGTCTTGTTGAACTTGACATTCCTTGTGATATAAACTCTTCTTTGGACTCCCTCTGGAAGTCTTCAGTGCAATCTAGTAAACACCAAATCTACTCACTGTGAGTGGAGCTTTTTGTGGAATTTGAGGAAGGGACTGCATTTTAGGTCCGGATTTGCTGACTAGAGATGACATCCCTGGGATAGCAAGGTGATTCAATGACTGAAGAAAGGATGGGAGCCAGAGGGGAGCAGAAGAAGTAAAAGCACACCCCGTCCCCAGCACCATTTTTTGGAAATGTTTGGAAATCGTGGGAAGGGTTTGCGGATTTGCATAATACCATCTTGTTGCTTGCATCAGGACTTGTGACTCTCTCCTGGAGGGGGTGGGATGGAGCAGGTCTGGGCATCTTCCTCGGGCTCTTTTATACGCATGAGGGCTGGGCTGGTGCCCGTTGGGCTCCATCCGCACCCTCCCCTCTCCGCCTTTATGCTCTCTGTCCTGGGAGGCCGGCAGTGTGGACCTTCTGGTTGGCTCTAGCTTATGGGAAGCCCAATGCAGAGCCTCTGCAGGAGGTTAGAAGAAGGGAAGAGAGTGGGGAGGCAGGGTTCCTATTCCCTGACCTCCTCCTTGTGAGGTCACTTTGGGTTAAGTTTGGCCCTGTTCTAAGATCACTGCTTTCTCTTAAGGGGACTATCTTTCTTGTCAGGTTTTAATAACCATTCTTTTCCTTCCTACCTCAGTATGAGGTAGGGTGATCCATTTTCCTGGTTTGCTGGAACTGAGAATATTCCCAGGACATAGGATTTTGAGTTCTAAAACCAAGAGGGTCAGCTTGAGTGGCTCAGTGGTTTAGCGCGGCCTGCAGTCCAGGGAGTAATCCTGGAGACCTGAGATCAAGTCCCACGTCGGGCTCCCTGCATGGAGCCCGTTTCTCCCTCTGCCTGTGTCTCTGCCTCTCTCTCGATCTGTGTCTCTATGAATAAATAAATAAAATCTTTAAAAAAAATAAATAAAACCAAGAGAGTCCTGGACAAATGGCAACAAGAGTTCACTCTAGCCCGAGGAGTGGGTAACAGCTCCTTTGCTGGTTTTAGCTTCAGGTACTAGGCTATCTCTTGTGATTCCCCTACCTCCCATCCCTACCTTTGTAAATAGTCCTTTTGTCAAACAAACACACTATCCTGGAATGATTTCATTCAAGCATCTTTTCTCTTTCCTGTTGGGTCCTTGAGTGACACACCAGTTGTCCATAAACACTCATGACCATGTTCTCTCTCAGCTGTGGTTTCCTCAACTGCCAAGAGAGTTACACTAGAACATTCCTTTTTTTTTTTTTTTTAAAGATTTTATTTATTTATTAATGAGACACACACACACACAGAGAAAGACAGAGACACAGGCAGAGGGAGAAGCAGGCTCCATTCAGGGAGCCTAACGTGGGACTCGATCCCAGGACTCCAGGATATGAATCATTTGTTTGGTGAACGTGGAAAGACTTTGGGATAGGGTAGCATTAGGTGTTCAGTTTTGGTGTAGCCTAAGATGTGAGGCAGGGAGTGAGTCTGGAGCAGGAGACGAGGCTGCATTATATAGGGTCTGGCTGACCTAAGGAGGGACCCTTTATCTTGTGGAGAACAGAAAGCCACTAAATAATGCATTGTTTTGCCATTGAGCAGGGTGCCCTAATACTTAAATATCCAGTTTCTGAAAATAAAACATGAAGAGTAGCTCTAGACAAACAACAAAAAATAATTTATGTTCAGCAAACTTTCTGAAGTCTCGCTCATGTAGTGGAACTTTAGCTCTGTTTTTATCTATATGAAATAATCATTTGATGCCACTGTCAGGAAAATGTTATCAAACTCCACCCAAAACCCTTCTCTGAAGGAAAAATAGCAAACACCAGCTTGATAGGTTTGCCTTGACTGTCTTCATTAATTTAATTCAATGTTAAAAAAAATTTTAATTCAATGTTCATTTTGCTTCACCTAAATTTTGAAGTTTTGAGGACAAAAACTATGTCTTAATATTGTATCACCAGCAAGGAAGACATTGTTTGGCACATGAAGGGGGTCAATAAATGTCTGTCCAAAGGGGAAAAAAAAAACAACAACAACCTTTCACTGAGTGCCCATCAAGCAGTAAGCATTTATTGCACTGAAGCAAAGAAATCGAGTAACTAAATACAAAGTTTCTGTCCCCATTACAGCAAAGGTCACCAGTGGACCTTGAATTAAACAAATGAACCGTAAAAGTACATTTTGATTCTTTTAGAGAAATTAGAAGGTGGATTGGGTATCAGATGAAAAGAGAGATTATTATTTTGTTAGATGTAATAACAGTGTTGTGGTTGTGTGACAAAATACTTTTTTTAAAAAAATGTAATGTTAAGGTTGTAAGTATTTAGGGCTGAAATAACATAATGTCAGGCACTTACATTAACATATTATCTCTCTGCCTGAACAAGAAAAACAAACCAAAAAATTAAAAATCAATGCCAAAACAATAAAGAAAGAAAAAAGAAGGGATTAAAAGGAGGGAAAGGAAGAAGGAAGGAAGGAGGCAGAGAAGGAAGAAGTTAGTTTCAGTTGGGAGAAGCTGCTCAACTGGAAAACACAGCCTTCCCAAGGTTATACATAGTAGGAAGTAAATCTGCTTTGTGACAGGCATGAAATAAAAGCATAATCACAGGGGTGTAGAACCCAGGAAGAAGGAAATGGGGAGGAGTAAATTTTGAGTGAGGTTTCTTAAGCTTATGAGAAAAGCCCATTTCAAGTTGAAGTCACCTATTTCTTTCCTATTCTCTACATGAGTAGCACAATGCTTCTCGTTTCCTTTCCAAGTCTAGTATCATTTAGAAGAAATACAATGGAGTAAGACACTACCTTGTGACCACTTGGCTATCAATGATCCTGGCAACTGCCTAAAAACGATGCTCATTAGGGACTAACTGTGGCCTTGGCTACTGATAATAACAGTATTCTTTCTTTCACTAATTCATCAAAATCTTGCCGAGTATTTACTATGCCATGAGTGATGCATTAGACATGGAAGCAGAAAATATGGCAAAGTTCCTGCTTTCATGATGCTTACATGCTAGCAGACATTTGGTGAGTAGGGTTTCAGTTTACAAAGAACTTACAGGGATGCCTGGGTGGCTCAGTGGTTGAGTGTCTGCCTTCGACTCAGGGCACGATCCTGGTGTCCTGGGATTGAGTCCCACATCAGGCTCCTTGCATGGAGCCTGCTTCTCCCTCGGCCTATGTCTCTGCCTCTCTCTGGGTCTCTCATAAATAAATAAATAAATAAATAAATAAATAAATAAATAAATAAAATCTTAAAAAAAAAAAACCCAACAAAACAAAGAGCTCACATGTATGTGACTATTTTTCTTGGCTTTGATCTTGGCAACAATCTGATCAGACTTAGCCACTGTTTAAAACGACCCTCCTGTTGGGGCCCCTGTGTGGCTCAGACTCTTGATTTCACCTCAGGTCATGATCTCAGGGTGGTGGGATGAGGGCCCACATGAGTCCAGGCTCCAGCTCCTGGTCGAGCCTGGGTGGAGTCCCATGTAGGGTTCCGAACTCAGCGTGGTGTCTGCTTATCTCTCTCTCTCTGCTCCTCTCATCACTCATCCTTGCTCTCTCTCTATCTCTAAAATAAATAAATGAAATCTTTTAAACAAACAACAAAAAAAACTTCCTTTTAAACGAAAGGTTCAGGCTGTCCCATGACTTGCCCAAGGTTATGTCACCTGTACATAGCAGCAATATGATTTGAACATGGATCTTCTCACCTGGAGTCTAGCATGCCCCCCAGCACGCCACAGTCTGCTCTCTCTTGCCTTGCTTCTGTTAACCTGAAGGAAATGCAGATATGACGCGCGTGCTCTGCCTAATGAGGAACGTCTGGAATGAGGTGAGCAGTGACAGCTCTTTGGACATAAGCAAGTGTTCCACTTAGAGCTAATCTGGGGTGCAGATCTGAGGGTGGCTCTGCTAAGTACAAGCACACTGTGACACTTCAGGGGAGATTTTCTGTTACCAGCTAATTATCACTTAAATTTGTCAAGAAGGGAAAAAGAGCCTCTCACATTTTATATTAAAATACGAAAACCTTTGGAAAAAATGAAGAAGTTCGAGGGTGATTTGCTCCTCTTCTCTCTCCACGGGTGGCCCCAGTCAGACCTGAAACAAGTGGTGGCAGGAGGGCTGTCAGTGTGGTGGCCCTGGGGCGCTCCACAGGGTGGCAATCCCTGGACGCGATTTCACACCAAATAAGATGCAAACAACACAGACCAGAGCCTGGGAAGGAAACAGAGAGATGGAAATGAAAGATGGATCTCAAAGCAATTAACTAGAAATGATTTTTACCCAGAAGGGTTGCTGAAGCAGAGAGAATGAAGCCAGACTCAAAAGACCGCATAAAAATATGATTCCATTTATATGAAATATCCAGAACAGACAAATCCCTAGAGATAGATACAAAACAGATTACTGGTTGCCAGGGGCTGGGAAGGCAGGGAGGGAGGATAGGGAGGGACTGCTTAATGGGTACAGATTTCCTTTTAGGGTAATGAAAATGTTCTGGAACTAGGCAGTGGTTATGTTGCACAGCATTGTGAATGGACTGTCATCAATGGTAAAAATTTTCAAAGATTTTATTTATTTATTGGGGGGGGGGGACAAGTGGAGTGAAGGGCAGAGGGAGAAGCAGACTCCCTGCTGAGCAGTGGGGCTTGATCCAGGACCTGAGCTGAAGGCAGATGCTAAACTGACTGAGCCACCCAGACGCCCCACTAATGGTGATTTTTGTTAGGTGTATTTTACCACAATAAAGAAAAACACATACACGCATTATAAAAAAATTATCTTACTGGTTGGTTAATACCAACTTCAATCTCTAAGGTACTTTTGCAACATACCTGGTAGGTGGTCATCCAGATTGTACACCCTCATGGAGAAGAAAATTGCTCGAAAGTAAATGTATTTTATTTTTTGGAAGTCCTAATTGTTAGCAAACTCCCTGTTAAAGTGAATTGAAATCTATATTCTTGAGACAGACAGAGAGAGAGACAGAGAGAGAGGGAGAGAGGGAGAGAAGGGGCAGCTTTCTGAGTGATTAGGATGAAATTCAGATATCTCCCACATTTATATTTGTGCCTTAAGCGAGCAGGCAATTCTGGTCAAGGGGCAACAGTCCTGCAAGGACAGCTGCATCCAGTCGGGGCCACTCTCAAGGGGGGCTGCTGCATCTCCCTGAGCATGTGACACTAAGGGGCTTGTGTGGAATTCAGGAGTTATGTCTGGGATCATTCCAGAACTTGGAATAATAAATTATTCAAAATCTAGCCTTAATGATCACTGCAATAGAGGGACAGGAATCTAGAAAACTTCTCAGAATTTTCTTTTTGAAGAAATATACCGCTATGCTCATCTTAAAATGAGAAAACCTTGTTGGGGGCAGGGGGAGCGGGTGGGAGAGAAATGCAAGAGAGAAATCACATTGCCAGAAATGTTCTGTGTTTTATAAATGGATACACAATCAAATGTCTTTTTGAAATGAAGCCCCCAAGGGCTTTGATTTATAGAGGATTATCCACGTTTCCAAAACATGTCTACTGCGTAAATCCAAGTACATCTGTGCGTTTCCCTTGATTTACACGCTATAACCTGAATCGTTATATACGCATACGTGGTTTAGTTATTTAAAAAAAATTTTTTTAAATTTATTTATGATAGTCACACAGAGAGAGAGGCAGAGACACAGGCTGAGGGAGAAGCAGGCTCCATGCACCGGGAGCCCGACGTGGGATTCGATCCCGGGTCTCCAGGATCGCGCCCTGGGCCAAAGGCAGGCGCCAAACCGCTGCGCCACCCAGGGATCCCACATACGTGGTTTAATATTAGGAGAGATTAATACCTCAGAAATTCTTCTGCATTTGGATTTCATAAATAGCGAGAAAGATCAACAGAAACAAGGAAGTGGTTTCCTCGGAGCCCGGGCTCGTGCAGTTCTGTTTCTGGCAGAAACAAGGGGGTCCCGGCGGATTCTGACTTCTGATTCCCACGGGGCTCGGGGCAAGGTTCCCTGGCCCCTCATCTTTGTGCATCGGCCCTCTTTCGTGCTTCTCACAGCTCATCCGCAGTGCCGTGAGTAGTTGGGGCTCCCCTTCTACCGGGGTCTTGAAGAGCTTTGTGGTGGCACAAAGAAAAAAATGTGAATTTTTGTCCCTGGGAACTAGCAATGTTTTGTTCTCAAAGCTCTGCTCTTAGACGGTTCCCAGCAAAGGCACGTACTTACCTTTTATCGTCATTGTAGCGGAAAAATACCCGCCTGAGGATGTGGGCTGCTGACAGCTGGGGGAGCCTGCCCACCTTTAGCGTGTAGTGACGACGTTGGAAGCGCTCTGCAACCCATACTCGGATCTGACTCAATGTGGGGAGAAGCCAGAAATACCAGGGCAATTCAGGCAAAACAGGAGAGCAGCGAGGGAGAGGCCAGAGGAAAGGAACCTTGGTTTGTTAGACCTCGGGAGGAGACATAACCAGGTGAAGTCACAAAGGACATGAAAAACCTCTCTCTCTCCGGAAAGTGGTGAAAGCGGGGTAAAGAAAGATCCACGCCAAGCTCCTATTCATTGGAGCTTTGAGGCCTATGATTTTCTCCAAGGGTGGGAGGGGCAGGTAGTTTGCGATGAAGGAGAGGCCCAGAACACACTGGCAGGGTGAAAACTTTGCTTCTCCCTCCCTCGCTCCCTCCCTGTGGATTTATTAGGCAGGCAGGCAGGCAAATCGTTGTGCAAAGAATAGATTTGCTGGAATAACAGCTGGGTAAATGGCACATTATGCAATTTTGCAAGCACACGCGGATCTGCAGTCGCACAGAACTGAGATGGTATGAGGCAAAGGGCTCTGCTGTGCCAGATTTGGGCTGAGCCTTCCCCTTGCCCCTTTGCTAGGGGAAGGGTTTTGATTTGCAGGTCGTCCTGCAGCCTGCAGTTCTGGGCTGTGCCATCCCTAGCGCAGAGGTGGTGTTTACTCCTCCGTGTGAAGAGGACGTTTTAACTCTCCATCTTCCCCTCCAGCGCGCAGTATTGATTTTCTGCTGTAAGGAGACAGAAAGACCTTTCTTCAAAGCACCTTTGGAGGCAGAGCTGGCTGTGGACTGAGCTTTGTGAGCAAGGACCTGCATTCAGGGAACGCAGAATCTCTAAGTCACAAATTGTGTTTGTGCGACTTACTAGTCACAAGTTGGTGTTTGGCTGTGAGTTGTTCAAGGAAGAGTCAACAGACTGAGGCTGCTTCAGCACTTGGTTCGTCTAAACAAGTCTGGATAATTAGCCTGGCTAATTAATGCCTATGTCAACTGCACCGTTGGAGCTGACATATTTTGAAGGTGGTGCCAGTTCAAAAATACAGAAATCACTGCTCTCTGAGACTGGGCATAAAGGATATCCCATGGGATTGCACCTTGAATATGCAAATGCTCTGCTTTTGAAATGTGATTTGCAAAAATTAGTATTTGAAAATTCTCCAATCTGGAATTGTTTTTTACAGAAGTTTATGAAAACTCTGATCCTGCATTGCAGGCATGAAGCACTTACCAGTAGCATCTCGTAAAGGGAAAAAAGAAAAGTTAACAGAGCTATCGCTTGCTCTAAAAAAAAAAAATCCCAGTATGTAGTATGTTGAATTTGTAGTCTTGATAAAGCAGAGAATTAGTCTTTTATTACTTTGAAATTAAATGCTCAGGTTCAATGGCTCCCCATTGCTTGACAAATTAAGCACAGAGTCCCTTGCCTGGGTTTCAAAAGGCCTTGAACAGCATATACTCGACATCTACATGCCAAGTGTGAGATTGCAATGTGTTTTTATTAAATATAAATACCATAAAATAGAGTATGAGAAATTCCTGAGGGCTGGCGTGGGAGGAGAAACAGAACGCATGGACCACAGGAGAACTGATTCTTCGATTCATTGATCCATTTGAGCTATGTTTCCTGAGAAGTAACTGATGGAAATGCATGGCTAATTACTCAAAACAACAGCAAAATGTCATTAATTGGTAGCTAGAGGTGAACATACTAATTTACTTTGGTGTACTCTCTCTCCGTTTTGGAAAGGATTAACGTAGTGGTGCCTTTTAGTTAGGCAGATGTGTGGCTAATTTGGATAGGGACCAAGGAGGTCTCTTGGAGGAAGGGAATAGGTACCTTTGCACTTGAGGTTTGGTGCTCTATAACATGTTCGGTGGATTGAAGTGACCGTAATTGAGGACAGCTGTTTACAAATGAAGTCTTCAAGAAGAAACTGACTTTGAGGAGGAGGATAGTCTAGAGTGGTGGCCAAGGCCAGCATCCTCATTACAAATAGACACAGGGCATCAGGGCATGGCAGATGCTAGCACACCTCTAGGCCAAGGAGGAGCGTGTGCGTGTGTGTGTGCGCGTGTGTGTATATGTGTGTGTGTGTGTGTGTAAACATAGAGAGGGAGGAAGAGAGAGAGAGAGAGAGAGAGAGAGAGAGAAATTTATTTTAAGGAATTAGTTCACATGATTATGGAGGTTTGGCAACTCCCAAATCTGCAGGGCAGGCAGGCAGACTGGAAATTTAGATAAAAGTTGATGTTTCAAATTTTGAGATAAAAATCCACACAGGGGGCAGCCTCAGTGGCTCAGCGGTTTAGCGTTGCCTTCAGCCCAGGGCGTGATCCTGGAGACCCGGGATCGAGTCCCATGTCGGGCTCCCTGCGTGGAGCCTGCTTCTCCCTCTGCCTGTGTCTCTGCCTCTCTCTCTCTCTCTCTCTCTTTCATGAATAAATAAATAAATAAATAAATAAATAAATAAATAAATAAATAAAATCTTCAAAATCCACACAGTTAGGTCAGCAGACTGGAAACTCAGGAAGGACTTTCATGTCGTAAAATCCTGGGGTAGAATTCCTTCTTCCTTGGGATTCCTTGGGCTTTGCTTGGAAGGCCTTCAATTGATTGGTGGGTAGGGTGATGCCTACCTACATCATGGGGGTGGGGGTGGGGGGCGGAGTAATCTTTATTTAAAATCAGCAGATTATAAATGTTCAGCACATGTACAACATCTCTTCACAGCAATACCTAGATTAGTATTTGACTAAGCAACTGAGCATCTACCAAACCAAGCCATGTTGACCTCTAAAATCAACTGTCACCCTGGGAAACAGGACAGGCTGGTTATCAAACATAGGAATTTCCAATGTGGTAGTGGAGTAATAAATTTATTACAAAATTAAGGTACTAAGCAGTATGTAGTATGTGTCATAAAAGGAGTACAAACAAAGTGATGTAGGGGTTCTGAGGAGTGGAAGTTTATACACATTTGTGGTGACCCAGACAAGGATGTTATAGTTAGAAAGTAAGGCCAGAATATTTGAGAAGAAAGTTGAATTGGCAAAGCACAGCATAGCAGAGGCATGTAGGAAGCACTAGAGACTGGAACACTCTGGATATTGAGAATTAAATGGAGGGGAGGATTATTGAAGTTTTTGAGTATAGGAGTGACATAAATACAGTGGCTATAAACAGGATAGATTGGTATGTAAATACTTTTGAAAGTGATGTTGAAAAACAAAAGCAGCTTGGTTGATTAGCAACAGAATAAGAACCTCTATGGATTTATCTTGAGTGATGAGTGATGCACTCCCCCTGCAGTGATCCTGCAACCCCTGTAAAAGACAACACGAGGAAGACCAACAGATATGTGTATATGTGTGCATCTGTGTGCATGCACAGGTGTGTGAGCGTCAAGAATCTGGACAGGGGGATGCCTGGGTGGCTCAGAGGTTGAGTGTCTGCCTTCGGCTCAGGGCAGGATCCTGGGTCCCAGGATCGAGTCCCGCATTGGGCCCCCCTTGGGGAGCCTGCTTCATCCTCTGCCTGTGTCTCTGCTTCTCTCTCGAATAAATAAATAACATCTTTAAAAAAAAAAAAAGAATCTGGACAGGGTTGGTTTGCATTTTTGAACCGTTACTCTGGCCACTACACTGGATGTAGCTGGGAAAGAGCAAGACTGGCCCACCACATTGGATACAGTTGGGAGACAGCAAGACTGAGTTCAGAAGAGAAGAAATGTTATGGGATTTCAGGGTCATGGTAGAGAGCAGCTCAAAGAAGACTCTGCAGAAACTGCCTTTATGGTTGAGGGGATTCAGTAGGTAGAAGAGCACAGGCGAATGTTTGAACAAAAACAGGAGGATAAAATATACGTACAAAGAAAGCCACTTGGCCAAAGCAAATGGTTTGTGCTGGCTAGGAGAATAGGCTTGAGAGGTGTCTTGGAGATAAATGGCAAGTGGAGACTTTGTCATTTGGAATGCAGTTGCAGAGAGCCAGGGGTGTCATAGAAGGCTTGGTTTTTGAATAGGGCAGCAATGTGATTAGCACTGTGCTTCAAGGAGACTACTATAATCTTCTGGATAGATTTGAGAGAGAATTACCTGTAAACAGCTGGAAGGCTAACGGCTGTTATGCAGTGAGGAGTGGAAACCAGGGTTGAGGCTATAGCAATTGAATTAAGGGGTCCTGTTTTGAAGATATTACAGCAGTCAGACCTAGAGGACGTGACAACTAATTTGGTGTAGAGTGAACAGGAATAAAAACAGATATTACTATTTGTCGACAGTGTGAGTGAAAAACAGGAATAACATTCACAGAAGAGAAACTGGTATGGAAGACAAGGTAATAAACTTCATCTTCAGACATTTTGAGCTTAGCATTGTGGTGGGACAATCTGGTGAAATTCTTTAGAACCAGTTATAAATATGGTCTGGAACGTAAGAAGGAGGTCAAGATAGAAATATGTATGTGATTCTAATCGCTGTCTTGGCAAGGTACGTCTGGGATAATCTTATGCCTGGAGGCTTTGCCTTGTGAATATCACTTCATATTTACAAGGACAATATGACATAGTGGGCGAAAGCTTCCGCTTTGGCTTCAGCTAGGTCCAGCCCAGCTCTTCACAGGCTCCATTAATGTTGGGAGATATTATGCCTCTCTACGATTTGGTTTTCTTTTTTTTTTTTAATGTAAAGATTTTATTTATTTATTCACGAGAGGCACAGAGAGAGAGAGGCAGAGACACAGGCAGAGGGAGAAGCAGGCTCCCTGTAGGGAGTCCGTTGCGGGACTTGATCCCAGGATCCCGGGATCACGACCTGAACCAAAGCAGATGCTCTGCTGAGCCATCCAGGCGTCCTTCTCTGACTTGGTTTTCTTTGTCTGTAAGTTGGAAACAATAATATCAGGATGGTTATATTAACTAAATTAATGCACATGAAGTACCTGGCTGGATTGCTTTTGTTACATGTGGAGCTGTTAACAGAAGTGCTTTCCTCCTCTGGCCAGGTCCAAGACAATCTTCCTTCCCTGCCCATCTAAAATCTCATGTGAAACTCCTTTTCCTCTGCCAGCATGGGTTGAATTCACCTGGAATTGTGAGAAAGTGCAACCCTAACTTGCCTGTCTATGGATCTTCTTTCTTTTCCTCTGTGTCTTGGGAGATTAGTTGGTGATGTAAAGGTAGAATTGTACCCTTAGCTTGAGGATGTGCCTCTGGTTTAGGTTTACTCATATAACAGAAAAGAAGTTATCTTTTCTCTTGACAGAAGAAAAATAAGTTCTTAACCAGCAAATTCACTAGCATAGAGATGATAGCTCAAGTTGCAGGAATGGATGGCTCTGTCACTGGAATGGGGGTGGAGAGAAGACCATCCAAAGTAGAACCTTGGGGGATTTTCTCATTTATGAGTTATAGAGAAGAAGAACTTGCTGTTGTTGTCACTAATAAGACAACTATAATTCATAACAAGGACCTTATTTCTTTTGTTCACCAGCAGTATTCATTCATTCATTCAGCAGATATTTTTCAATATCCACTATATATAAGTCACTATATAGAGCAGTGAACAAATGAGGCAAAAAATGTTGGCTTTCATGCAGCTTGGACACAGCAAGCACTTAAAAGAATACTTATTAAATGAATAAGCATGTTTGAATGGAGCCTCTGTAAAGTCTAAGCACTGTGTTTGATAGGCACTAGGAAGTTTCTGTAAAGGGATAAAGCCAGTAGGTGATACTTGGACAATAGACAGGACTTAGAGAAATGAAAAGAAGGGCAAATATTTCAAGCCGAAAGATGGATGCAAGGAAAGGGCAGAGATGGGTATTTGTTTAAAGTCTTTAAGGAATGTAAAAAGATAGTAGCTGGTGCAGTTTTGGAGAAACATCCAGCTGACTATAGGAGTGGAAAGGCAGGAAGTAGAGATAATGAGGTCAAAAATCCTGATTCTTTAGAGGTGTTCTTTATTTTGCAACATGAGGCTCCTACTTTGAGCAGGAGCTTTCTTCCATCATCTCCAAGATCGACAAATTTGACCATTACAGCATTTTCTGGTCAGTAAGAAGAGAAAACTAGCATCTGTTAAGTTTCTACTAAGTGCCTGACATTAGATCAGGAACTATACATCTGTAGGACCTTTATGAATTAGCTCTACAACTTTCATGTACAATACATATTTCTCTTTTACTTAAATATGATTATGTCTGGACCAGCAAGGGTTGGTTGCTGGGGAGGAACAGGCTTCTTTCCCTCCCTTGGGGGAATAACATAACCTCAGGATTTGCACTGTCCAGGAGGTTTGGATAGGATCTCTGGTCTTTGGTCCATTGTTATTATTTATCTTGTGTGTCTTCTTTCTTTGTCAGCTTAGTCCCTGAGCCATTGCTGAGACCTCCAACTTTGGTGTTAAAATCCCCACCCGTCCCTTAGGCACCTCCATTAGGGCTTCTGTCATCTCTGGGCGAAGGTTTCTGGCTCTGCTTCAGGCCCTGGTCTACACAGTACCTGGGAATGGGGCCTCCTCCTGCGTTCTTTCCCTAATTCCCCTCCAAGGATCTGGTTCCGCTAGACTGGCCTGAGTGAAGGTTGTCTTTAGGGCAGCTCATGCAACAAAAGAAGTTCCTTCTTCTGTGGCCAGGAAGTCCAAGACAGAGGTTTATGGTCCTAGGACATGGGAGATAGAAAAAGTGGGGGGGGGGGGGGGAAGAGAAGCAAAAGTTAGACAAAAGTTAATACGCCAATGTATCATCTTGCCATATCCTCTAATCCTCCAAATCACAGCATGAGATAGGTATTGTTATTACCATTTTACAGAGGAATTAATTCATTCAATAAGTATGTATTGAGCGTCTTCTTCCCACTTTAGTGTTCTAGGCTCTGGAGGGGAAAAAAAAAAAAAAACCAACAACAGTGAATAAGACAGATGAAAATTCAGTTGAAGACATTAAGCCTCTGAAAGCAAATAACATGCTTGAGATCACATACTCCAGCATGTGGAGTGGAAAAGCTAAAATTGAGCCTGGGCCTGTCTTTCTCCAAATTCCACATCATTGTATCATGTGATGCTGGTGTTGCAATGCAGGCTATTTTGCAAAATATGCTGGAACTTCCGACAGGCAAAATGTGTGATGTCAGAAGCAGTCGTAATAAACTAGCTCTCATTCACTGACTGCTTGACAAGCATCAGGTGATGTAAGAGAGGGAAGGCATGCAGTATCTCATTTAACCCTCACAAGAAACTCATGTTCTCCTTTTTCTTGGTTCAAGGACACTGAAAAGGAAATGCTACATTCCTTACCCAAATCACTAGGCTAGTGAGTGAGTGAATTTCATGCTAAATTTATTTTATTCCAATCTGGGGCTCTAAAGAGCAGTGTGCCTCATCCTGATTGTCTTGGGGTCTTGTCTTTGGGGAAAAGTAAGTTAAAACTCCTCCTTTATCCCTGCTCAGTTCTGCTTTGAGACTGAATGCCAAGCAAGCTGGCCAGGTGAGGAGACCCAGCTTCTCTTCCTTGTTCAAACTTTCCTCCCCCTGGTTATCAGCACCTACTGTTTGGGCTTTGCCAGGTTTGGATATAGGGGTCACGAAGGACACACAGGGACAAGGCAAGTTGTTTGACTTGGGGCCTTGTGTGGTCATGAATGTCCTGTGTTAACTCTTGCTCCCAAGGGTCCTACAGAGATTCCTTGGGAATCCTCCCACTCTGAACATGGTGGCTAGAGGCCCTTTGGCTAGCCCCAGACTCTTCCTACTTAGTCTTCTCAGTTATAAGTAAAGGACTGGTCCTTGCTGCCTTCAAGCTCCAAAGGGCATGTGTTTTGTTCCCTAAATGGTTCTTTTGAAGGCCTCTCACTTGGCTTAACATGGCAAGGGGCAGGATCACTTCCTTGCCCTCTGCCACGGATGGGTGACTCAAAGGGAAGAGAAATGATCCAATCCAAAGCATTCCTTATTGCTTGCCTCTACAACCCTGAAAGAATTTCTGATTGCCTTTTACATAGTCTAGAGCTAGAGGGTGGACTAAGGTGGCAAAATGCAGTGTTTCAGTGGAATTTGAAATTATGCTGAAAACAGAACATGTGTCATTTAACATCCAGTTCGCATTGGCCCCAGAAACTTCTTAAGGAGGCACAACCCACAGGCCCTGGAATCAAATTGCCAGGTTTGAATTTTTTTTTTTTTTTTTACTTACTAGCTATGTGACTTAAGGCAAGTTATTAACCTTGCTGTATGTCCATTTTCTCGGCATATCTGTAAACAGGGCTTTTAAAGCCTCAACCTCCCCAGATCGCTGGAAGAATGAATGAGGCAGTACCTGTAAACCAGGGTGGAACACCTGTCACGTGGTGAATGTCCCCAAACTGTAGGCTGTTGTTATTCTCACTGCTTTCTCCTGTGCATCAACTTCACAGAAGATCGAAGATAAACACTTCTGACTGCTTCTGAGTGTGGAGCACAGGCTTTAGTAAAACTCAAACTAAAGAGGCAGGCATAAGAGAGGCCAAACATATGCAACTCCGTTTAGAGCTATGGTTTCCTTTGCTTTATGGCTGCCATGATTATCTATCTATCTGTCTATCATCTATCTATCTATCTATCTATCTATCTATCTATCTATCATCACCTATTTATTTTTACCTTTCAAGAAAGGATGCTGCCTAGACTGGGCTGCTATATCTCTTCCAATGTGGTTGATTTTTTTTTTAAGATTTTATTTATTCATGAAAATCACACACAGAGAGAGGCAGAGACATAGGCGGAGGGAGAAGTAGGCACCCTGCAGGTAGCCTGATATAGGACTCGATCCCAGGACCACGGGATCACGCCCTGAGCTGAAGGCAGATGCTCAACCACTGAGCCACCCTGACATCCCCCCAGTGTGGTTTTAACTTCATTTAGGCTGGTTACAGGCAATGCGGCATGGTAGCTAAGAAGGCGGACACTGGCTCAGTCAGACCTGGGCCCTAAGCTCGGCTCTGACACTTAATAGCTATTGTGATTTTACTGAAAATTAATTTTTCTGCACCTCCATTTCCTCACCTCAAGAACAAAGACAATAATAGTATCTACCCCCACAGAGTTACTGTGAGGATTAAAGAAGATAAGGTAGGTTTAGAACCTGGCACAAAGATTGGTTCAAAAAATGGTAGCAATAATATGGTAGATGGTGCTAAGGTTGGTTATGGACCATGGCTTAGAAGCAAAGTCTGTTTTGACTTTTGTTGTCAATGGATCCAGAGAGTTGAACCTCTCTGCTAGAAGCACGTTGGATATTACTTCGGGAGATCTTTAACACGTTAGATCATGAACATACAATCTAAAATCTGAAAAGCCGATATAACCATTGGTGGTGGTAGTTGGGGGGATTATGATTGATATATTGAAAAAGGCTCAGGTTTCATCTAATTTCCCTGACTAGTGTTAGAAACAGTGAGTCGTCATGGGAGTTCGAGGCTTTCCTCCTAGCCTTTGCCAAATATTTTTGTCACCATTTTTTCACATTATGATCCTGTCAGTCTTAAGATTGTCATTGGGTTCCCCTTCCTCATTCCAAACCCTTGGACTATATCTGATCAATGGCCTAATCCAGGTTAGATTAGGATATTGATTTTGTATGTATTAGTTGTACGCAGTTCTTTCTACCATAACTTAACTCTTTACTTTTCAGAACATAATGGAACTGCTTTGGGACACTTGATAAGATGTAATGAGCCAGACTCTGACTCCCATTGCTCTAAGGGAGGCATGGAAGCTTTGAGAGTGTGCCTCTACTCTGTTCTGAAGAACCTGTGGCTAAGCTACTTTTTCCAAATGGTACAATCTAGGCTGGGTGCCACCAATGCTTGTTCATTCCCAATACACACTCATTTTAACCACTTTTAGCCAAGATTTACTTGAGTCCCCACCTTGTAGTTTTTACCCTGGGCTGGTCCTAGCTGAGTGGTTTACCCAAAGGACATAACAATTGTATGGTCCTGTTGCTTTGGTTTCTGGAGATCTTCCATTCAGTAGTACACTTTGAGCTGGCATTACCTCTTGCTAGTTTGCCCTCTTACAGTCACCAAAACACTGGCTGTCCAGAGCCCCCTAGTGCTTTGAGAGCCACTGCTGCTTGGGTGACCATCTCTTTCTCTTTCATAAGTTTTCTTCCTTGTGGGCTTATCTCTAGATAGAGATTATTAAAACATCAAGTCAATTAGGAGCTCAGATTATTATGATTATTTGAGAGAGAGAAAGGGGGAAAGGGAGAAATAGGGAAGGAGACAGAGAGAGAGAGAGAGAGAGAGAGAACACAAGGGAGATCTTCTTGTCACATCAAAATTACCCGTAGAGCTTTTAAACATGCATATGTCTGGCTTCATGTTATATTGGCTTTTTCAGATTTTTCCCTCCTGGGTGCCCATTTAAGTTTGTTGACTATGAATTTTTGTTGATCTCAGTCTTTCCATTTATGTAGTTTTCTCCTCAATGAGGTATGAAGAAGGCATTGAGGTATGCTCAGCCACAGATGGGAATTTGACAGGACAGTAGATGAAGAAAGGGCTAATGAGCAAGGATATTGAGTGTGTGGACAGGGAGGTGATTGAAGATATAGCTTGAAATCCCAGTGGAAAGGGGAGGGCAGGAAAGATAGTAGTGTTGTTGAAGGTCCTGGTGAAGTCCTGGGATAGGTGTAGTCAGGCTAGTTGTACATGTAAACTGGAAAGAAAGGGATCTGTGATCAGAGTGTGATGCCTTCCTGAATCAGGATTTGGGGGGTAAACGTCAAAGAGAGGACAATAACTCAGGTAAGCAATGATCACTGTAAATGAACCTCAGATAATCTGAAAACTGAATGGTCTATCACTCACCCCAGGCTTTGATTCAGTCCTTACTTTTCCTCCAGGTTGCAGTATAGTCTCTACTTAACCTTTAATTCCTTTGTTTTCATCAGTGGTGTATAGCTTCTCACATGTCCCTTGGACTGCTGACAGAAGTTGGCATCTCTGGCTTTGAATCTTGGTGATAAAACATTTCTATCCTTCTATGCGCATTTCCTACTGCTGGCTGCTGCAGGAAACCACCCAAATGAATCTATGGCCCTCACACCACATATCAACACTGATTCTTTTAGACAGAACCCTTCATGGGTTTACCTTGGCTTCTGCAGGGAGTTGGATACCAGGTGTCTTGTCTCAGGGTCCAGTGCTTTTCCTCACACACACTGTGAGCCCATTTCTGGGAGCCTGTCTGTGACCAACGTCCCTGTTTCATACTCTGGACATGCACTCTTTAGAGCTCTATTGTTGGATTCCACAGGCTCTCCTAGACCTTCAGTCCGACAGCTGCCTTGAGAATGAGATGACCATACTTTGGGGATGGCCTGTCGCTCCTCTCTCTTAGCACTTTTCTAGCTAGGTGGTCTGACTTGAGCTCAGCCCTTGATATATTTCTGAGGATTTTTTTTGCCTATGCTATTTGGGATCAGTCAATCAATGGATTTTCCTGAACCTAAGAGTGATCAGTAAATGATTCAGGAAGCCATAGACAGGATGTTCAGTGTAGAACCAGAAGATGCAATCTTAGTTTACTACTGATGATGACTTGAGTAATTTTGCACTGACTTGACTCAGAATGAGAGTGTGCTGTGTTGTAGAATATTAATAGGGCACTGGGAAATATAGCTGAGTGTTTTTAGGCATCACTGCCACTCAGTTTACATTTGGAATCTGTGAACTTTCGGTGAAAAATGGTATTTCTCATCAGATTTCATGCAACCTTACATTTACCCAACCCTATCACTAGACCTCAGTAAAAAGACAAAGATTTCTATCACAAACACATATTCCCTAAAATCTAGAGTAATGGTAACAAGATGATAATGACAAGGAATAGAATGTGTTAACTTTCTGTTGTTCCATTTCTGTTAGACCTCTGTGAAAGAAACATCTCAAACTAAAGCACTTGTAGACAGTTAGTGTGGTAGAAAGAACACATCTTGGAATTGTGATTTGATTCTTGAATCAGAGTTTACCAGTACCAGCTGTGTCACTTAGGACATGGTTTAGTCTCTCTGAGCTCTGTCTCTTCATAGGTAAAATGGGAATGCCCAGTTGTCAAAATGCCTGCTACACAGGAGATATTTGTGGATAGTGTGGATTGGCTCTTCCACGTCCATCTGAAACTTCCTCTGGGGCACCCTCTCACTTCAGAGGCTGGAAAGTTAGAAAAGATGTTGCCTAGACTCTCTTGCAGCTAATGTTCTGGATGTGTTGGGAGTTCCGTCAATTACATGCACCTAAACTAAGACTCAACTATGGAATGGAGTTAAGGAGAGAGATATTGGCAGAAAGCAAAGTGCCCATTTTGCTGACGTAGACTGTGACAGAGGCAAGGTGACAGCTGCTGGCAGCTTCCAGAGGGAGTGGCTTCCTGCAAAAGCAGTGGCATTTGCTTTCCTTATTATGTGTGATTCTGAGGACTGGAAGTTATTCCTGGAGGCTTTGTCTAAAGCTTGCTCCTCCAGCCTCCACAATTGTATAAGCCCCTTAATACTTGGTATATTTCTCTTTATGCTTAAACTAGGAATAGTGATTTCTGCTAAGACTGTAACTGAAACAAAACTGAGTAAATGGTAGTTAGTCCTTCTCCTCACTATCACTACCTATATGCTAACGTATATGTAGATTCCATATAGATTGTAGGAAATACAACAAGGAATGGGGCACAATCCCTAGGGAGCTTATTATTTTGTGGAAGAGGCACACTTAGAAGTGGATATACTTTAAAATGATCTAAGAACTGAATGCTATCACCTAATTCCTTTGAGAACCAAAGGATGGAGTAAATGACAATGTCTTTTGAATGGATCAGAAGATGACATTTTATAGAATTGAAAAGAATGAGTAGAACATCATAGGTAGGGGGAAAGGCAAGAGTGGAATGGAAGGTCCAGCATTTGCAAAGAAGCAGAGAAGTGAAAATGTCTCTGTATCACAGAAGCATGAGGGGCTTGGTGGGTCTTGGGTGCAGCCTGGATGGAGTTTGGTTGGTGTAGGATGGGGACCATTAAGGAGTTTGAAGAGTTTAGTTCTGACCAGATTGTGTAGAACTGAATGTGTCTAATTAGGGAATTTAAATTTTATCATCTAGTGATAGTGAGCCAGCAGGGATTTTGAAGAAAAGGAGTGAAAATAAACATTTTTTTCTGTTTATGAGGAAAGCTCTGGCTTTAATGTGGAGAATAAATTGGAGGATGAAGGGTCCTCAAAGACATATGGGAGGCTGTTTGAAAAAGTGAGAGGATGAGGGTAGCATTAATGATGCAGAGGAGGGTCAGAATTTGGGATATATTTCTGAAATATAAATGCACAGAATTAGAAACCAATTGGATTGGAAGGAGAAGAAGAAAGAAGTGAAGTTTGGGATGCCTGGGTGGCTCAGTGGTTGAGTGTCTGCCTTAAGCTCAGGGTGTGATCCTGGAGTCCTAGGATCGTCCCACATCGGGCTCCCTGCATGGAGTCTGCTTCTCCCTCTGCCTATGTCTCTCTGTGTGTCTCTCATGAATAAATAAATAAAATCTTTTTTTTAAAAATAAAAAGAAAGAAGTGAAGTTTGCAGCTAAAATATAGGTTTCACTGGAGTAAGAACTCTATTCATGGATATATCCTCAGTACTGAGAATAAGGCCTAGCACATAGTAGACGACCAATAAATATTTATTAAGTGAATGGCAAAGTCGTGAATATTGTCACGATGAGGTTATTTTCAGATGTCTTTGGAGCATTCAAGTTTCACGATGTAAGTCTGGTGCTTCGAAGAAATAAAACGGCTGAAGTTATAAAGTAGAAGTCATAAAGACAGAAGGTAAAGCATAGATAAGATGTTCCAGAGAAAGCATGCCAGGTGAGGAGAGAACTAATGGTGGACACTGGGATCTACCAGACTTAAAAAGTTGACAGAGCAGAACTTCCTATGAAGCTTGAAATGCAGTGGCCAGCAAGGGACAGGATCCAGGAGAGGGTAGAATGTTGGGATGCCTGGGTGACTCAGCAGAGCGGCTGCCTTCCGCTTGGGGTGTGGTCCTGGGGTCCTGGGATCGAGTCCCGACCTGGGCGCCTCCCAGAGAGCCTGCTTCTCCCTCTGCCTATGTCGCTGCCTCTCTGTCTGTGTCTCTCATGAATAAATAAAATCTTTTTTTTTTTTAAGATTTTATTTATTTATTCATGAGAGAGAGAGAGAGAGGCAGCGACACAGGCAGAGGGAGAAGCAGGCTCCATGCAGGGAGCCCGACGCAGGACTCGACCCCGGGTCTCCAGGACCAGGCCCTGGACTGAAGGCGGCGCTAAACCACCGAGCCACAGGGCTGCCCGAATAAATAAAATCTTTAAAAAAATGTTGGAAAAGCAGGTTAGAAGAAATTTATGGGCGTATGGTGTCAGCTCTATGGTGCGATCAAGTTGGATAAAGACCTATAAAACAGGCCATGTGATCTCTAATTTAGGAGGTCTTTAATCATTCTTTCCCAGTCTCACTTTAAAAGTTATAGAGATGGGACTCATATTGCAATGGGTTTGGCACTAGGCAGATTGGGGAGAGCCACTTGCCATTTGCCTCTACTGGGATAAGCCAATGTGTTTGTACCTTCTTTTCTAGTCATATGTAGACCAGTATTCTCAAGTGGGAACAATTTTTCCCTCTCAGGGGACATTTGGTTATGTCTGCAGCACTGTTGGTAGCTATGGCTGGAAGGCTGCTACTGGAGTCCCATGAGCAGAGGTCACAGATGCTACCAGACATCCGACAGTGCACAGAGCAGCCCCCAACAACAAAGAATAATCTGGCCACAGTACAGATGCTGAGAAACCCTACTAGAGCAGAAAACACTGTGGAAATGAAGCTAGTAGGAAGAAATGGTGAGGTGTGAGGGGAAGAAGGGGATATTCTTCCCCTTTGGATGTGTGACCCAGGTTCATCAAGTAGAGCTTTTGAAAGGCTCTGTCAGTAGAATACAAACAAACCAGGTCAACTAGCAGAACAAATGGCTTCTGGGGTATTGCTGCCTCCTTTTTTCCTCTTCCTCATCTGTGTCAGAAAGCTTGCTGCCACTTATCCTGGTTGTAAAGGAACATTGCCTGAGGAGTCTTTGTGGTCAACATCGCTCGGTGTGCAATCAGGACTGCGGCCACTCTTCTGAGCTAAAAATTGAGTTACCTGGTGAGTCAAGTACGAGTGTTATTTATGGCAACAACGGGACAGGGTTTTTGAAATTGAGGCAGCCTGGAGCTTCCAGGTTATGTCACTGGGAAAGAGAAGACAGAAAGAGTCCTGGACATGGAACTGAGGCACAGGGACAAATCTCAGCTTCCTTGAGTACTGGCTGCACGATCCTAGGACATCCCTAAGCTTCCCCAAGCCTCAGTTTCTGCATTTGTAAAATTAGATTAATGACACTCAGCTCAGTAATCGATGTGTGGATTAAATCCTGGATACCTCTAAAAGTACTTTGGGACTGTGTAAGTCCAGTCAGCTAATGCTATTACCTAGGATGTTTTAATTAATAGTGACATACAAAAGGTGCAGATATAAAATAATAAGATTATGTTTTCTCCATGAAAAACATACCACAAGGTAGATGGAATTTAGTACTCAACTGGGTATGTTTCTCAAGTGCAGTGTCCTTGGCTGTTTTGTTCATTCCTGGCACATGTATCAAAGAAAAAAGTACACAGACAATGTCGGAGTTCTGAATGAAGATTTCTATTCTTTTTCTTTTATTCTTTGCAAATGTAGAACATATGCAAAGGAGCCCACTTTTCAGATTTACTGGGTCTCAGAATAAAGAGAGAAAGTGATATGTATAGTTGCAATTATTGTGATAGTTGGCAGTTCTGATTAGATACATTTTGGGTCAGTTTTGATAACTGAAAATTCTGTCTTTGATTAAAATAACATCTGAAAAACAACTCCTCCTCCCCCAGAGAATGTCCCTGGCTTTTGCTTGTTTCTTTCTTTGTTTTTTTTTTGTTTGTTTGTTTGTTTGTTTTCAGATTATCTCAGGATAGAAAACTTTTGGGAAGGCCCTGCAACTCATTCATAGCTTATTTCTCAAGTGAAAGTCTTTAGAAATGTAAATCTTCTGGGTCCTGATGAACTGTGCTAGCAGTTAGGCTAAGTTTTACTATTTTCACACAGAATGCATTCAGTAAATAATTTTGAATAAATGCAAGAGGCAGATAATGAATGTGAAGTGGTTATCAGCAGTTGCTCCCAGTAGTTGCTCAGTAAAGAGAGCTGCTTGGATTTGTACCCAGTGAGATTATCATGAGTAAGAATATTAGAAGAAATGTGCCGTGGATTCTGAAGAAGACACTAGAGAGAAGGAATCAAGGGGTTTCAGTAACTAAATGCCTTTGCCCTCCTGGTGAAAGGGATAGACATTGATGGAAATGTCTCTGTTTTCCTTGTTCTTAATGCTAAACACAGACACAATGCCAAAATTGGGGCACAGAGTGACAGGGAAAAGGACATGAGGCAAATGTCAAAGGCGGCTGAGAAGCAAGCGCACGCTCCCGGCAGCATCCTGGAACCAGAACACCAGCCTACGGTGTTTACCTCCTGACTCGTGGTTATGTGAGAAAAAGCAAAACCTCTATTTGGATAAGCCACTAGATGCTGGATTTGTCACTATGCGCAGCCAGGACTGAATCCTAACGCTCCAGCCCACATTGCACTCAGCAGGCACATCTGCACACCTACATCCCACCACTCAGACGGGGGAGTTGCATTCCTCTAGGTCTCCTTTTCACTTGCCTTCAATTTCATTTTTGTCAAGTTTCAAGTTATAATTTTACTGACACCACACATAGGATGGTCACTTCCTGAGCTTCTTTTCATCCCTCCCTTTTCATGCCTTTCATCTGTGCAATGCCAGGGAAGAGGAAGGCAGTGTCCACAGCAAGTCTTCAGGCCCTGCTCGGCTCACATCCTGTCATTGCCCCAGAGAACCGCCTGAACTCACACCAGGAACTGCCTTCCAGACACTAAGGAAGGAGGCAGTGAGCGCCACTTCTGCATAGAAGTCCAGAGATGATCCAGTCCAACAGTTCCTTGGAGGTGCATCAAAGACGGTTGAGGGGATAGATTTGTGGGGTGTTGGGATGATCAGGGTCCATCCTCTCCCTCCTTCCCTTCCACTTGGATTTCTCCATTTTGATCTGTGCTGTATAATGTACTTTGGGAATAGGTTCTATAGCTGGAAAACCCTGCTTTATATGTCAGTAATATGAGGACCATGAAGGTTAATCTGACACATACTTGCTGGAGAGTCCAATAGATACAAAACATCACTGCAGGCAGGTCTGCAGGCTGCACTAGTCTACAGGGTGCTGTTCCCAGACATCACAATGCAAATGTCACCATGGGCATGCGCAAGGAGGCAGCTCTAAGTACAGGTGCCAGAGATGTGGAGCCAAGATAGAGTTCTCACCCAAGGTAACTGCAATGGCCTAAAAGGAAAGAATGGAGAAGGTACCACAGACACACTGTGCTTGTGTAAGGCAGAGGAAGATAAACTTTAGATGTGTCAAGTGTCAACACAAGAAATATTATGGAAGCTAAAGAAAACAGAAGGTGGAAAAAGAGGAGTGGTATCAGGAAGGACTCTGTGTCAGAAGTAGTATTCAATATGGACCTCAAAAGAAAACTAGAACTAGGTGTGCATTAGCTTACCCTGGTAAAAACTGAAATAAATCTTCACTGAGTATGGGCAACAGGTGAGCACATAGCTCCATTTTTAAAAAATATTTTATTTATTTATTCATGAAAGACAGAGAGAGAGAGAGGCAGAGACACAGGCAGAGGGAGAAGCAGGCTCCACGCAGGGAGCCCGACGCAGGACTCGATCCCGGGACTCCGGGATCACGCCCTGGGCAGAAGGCAGGCGCCAAACTGCTGAGCCACCCAGGGATCCCCCTCCATTTTCATTTAAACCTCATGCAAGCAAGTTTATGACCCCACTTTATAGATAAGAACACTGATAGAAAGAGGTTGAAGAATTTCCCTAAGGCCCTACAGCTAATAACTGGAGGACAAAGCAGTCAAAATCAGATCCATTTGCTGTCAAAGCCTGTGCTCCTTCTAGGTTCATCTTTTTAAAAAAATTAGGCAGAGGAGAAGGGGACTATCTGTGATATGAGGAGGGAATTATTGACTCTATAGCAAGTTTGGAAGACATAATCATCTAACCCACCTGCATCCTTCCCTTGCAGAGACCCTCGTGCCAGGTCACACAGGGGGTGGGAAGAGTGAAGCCTCAGGTTCCATCTAAGTACCCCTGACCTCAAGGCAGCACAGCTTCTCACCACCAGCACACCAGGTGAGGAACCTGGGCGTGTGTGCGATTGTAGATTATGTGATAGCGAGTGGGGGAAAGAAGGTGAGTTTAGCTTGACAGCTAGGGTGAGGAGCTATCTCAGAAGCTGAAAGCCTCAGTGACCCTCTTCCATCTGTTCTTTCCTGTCAACAGTGGGCTTTCTGAAGAACTGCCTCTGGAAGTTCCCTCAGGAAGGCAGATCCTGAAGATACAGCTTGTGTTCTGGGATTTGCTCTGGGAAGTGACTCCGGGGAATAGGAGTGGGGCGGCGTCTGGGGACAGTGAATAGGAAGGAGGGGGTACCATCGAGGGGTGCGGTCTGGTCTTGAGTTTGGGCTGTGAGAGACTGGAGCTCTGCTAGATCCCACTGGAGTCTTTGGGGAGTCATGCAAAATGTACCTCAGGATTGCCTGGCCAGGACAGAGGAAGGTGGCATCGCCCATCAAGGCCTAACTCTCAGCACTGCCCGGTTGAGCACAGGCTGGGCGGGACCCATCAGGGGCCCTGCGAGGTGGCAGAGAAAGTCCCCGAACAGCCGAAGCAAGGTCATGGTCGCTGCAGCAGAGCTGGAGCGATGGATGGGCAGAGAGGGTGTGAGGTGGAGACAGTCCAGAAGTATCCCAGCACGGGACTCGGGTCAGGAGCTCCTCCAGGATGGGAGAATGATTCAACAAACACAGAACTAAACACAAACCAAAACCCCCCCTCACAGAACTGATGTTGTTTCTTAGCAGGTCAGTGTATGTTCTCTACAATAAGAGTTTTATACGGAGCAGGACAGGTGTAGATAGCAGAGGGCAAGAAACACTGGAAAATAATTTTCCCCACTGGGGTGAAATGTACATAACACAAAATTTACCACTTAATTTTGAAAGTACAACTTAGGGGCATTATATATAGTCGCGATGTTGCGCAACCATCATCGCTATCTAGTTCCAGAACTTTATCATCGCCGTAAAAGGAAACCATGAACCTACTAGTCACTGGCCCCGGCCAGGCCCCGCCCCCGCCCCCGGCCAGGCCCCGCCCCTCCCCCAGTCCCGGGCCCGCCCCCTTCCCCCAGTCCCGGCCCCGCCCCCGGCCCCGCCCCAGGCCCCGCCCCCGGCCCCCTTCCCCCAGTCCCGGCCCCGCCCCAGGCCCCGCCCCGGCCCCGCCCCAGGCCCCTTCCCCCAGTCCCGGCCCCGCCCCCGGCCCGCCCCCGCCCCTTCCCCCAGTCCCGGCCCCGCCCCTCCCCCAGCCCGGCCCCACCCCCGGCCCGGCCCCGCCCCCTTCCCCCAGTCCCGGCCACCCGGAATCTGTTACGGATTTGCCTCCTCTGGATCTTTCGCATAAAGGAAATCGTACGATGTGTGGCCCTTGTGTCTGTCTTCTTTTTCTTAGCATGGTGCCTTCGAGGTTGGAAAATATATTTTGAAAGGAGTATTTTTGCTGCATCCACCAGAAATTTCGTCCTGTTCGGAGATGGAAGGCGAGTCCGCCCCTAAAGGTGTCACTGCTTGCAGAACAGCGGCCCCTGGTGGGCTCCACGTGAAGTTCTCTGGCCCAACTGCACGCATGCATTTGGCAGTCACTCTCTGCCACAGTGAGGAAATAAAGGTGAAAGGGTCCTTTTGAAAAGCCAGGGGAATTTTAAAAAATCAAATTTAGCTAGTCCCTACTACTGAAGCTTTACTAAAACAAGACTGCAGGGGGAAAATACCTGTCAAACTGTCCTTGGCAATCGTTGGTCACCATGCTGTGTATTACAAGGGATCTGTAGGGTTGAGATAAGTCTATGGGGCTATTCGCATTGCTTGTGATTACTCCAGCAGGATTTGATGTTCTTATAGGTTAACTCCAATGAAACAGCAAGTGAATTTGGAGAAATCCAGACCTGAAGTTATGTTAAACACCCATAAACTAACCCTAAACACAGTTATGTTAAACAGCCATAAATTAACCCTAAAAACAGTTATGTTAAATATCCATAAATTAACCCTAAACACAATTGTGCCATTATATTTGGTTATAAGTAGCCATCAAGTGTTTAAGCCCTGAAAATGGCCCCATCAAAATTCAAGCCCATGGCAAACGAGATAATAAAGAAGAAGCATATCCTTATGTTAATAAGTTTGTATTGGACCTTGTTTTCTCTCTGTGAGACAGGTTGAGATTTTAAAGAGGTCTTTGGACAAATACTTGCTCCCAATATTTGGCTCCAGCACTGTTTCAGCTCTAGCTCTCTCCTAGGCATGTTTTCTTCTCACATAAAGCGGACCCAGGGCACTAGAAGAGAGGCATCTAAGATGAGATTTTGTTGAGAGCAGGTGGGAAGCCAATATTCACTAATTCAAATGAAGAGCCTCCTTGGATACTTTCATGGCTCACTGAACTTCTTTCAGCAGTTAGTGCATTTGTGATTACTTACTTATTTTATATGCCTGTTCTTTCTCCACTAGGCTTTCTCTCCTCTCTCTCTCTCTCTCCTCAGTGGGCGTGAGTGTGTCCATTGTGTTTCTCAAAGCCCAGAAGAGGGTCTAGAACATAGTAGGTGCTCAGTAAATATTTTTGGATTAATTGCCCAAATGAAAAGTGTGCTGAAGATATGGTTTCTCATTCTAACTGTGGCTTGTGTTTTGACCTATCCCACTAAATTTCTGTAAGAATCAAATGAGATGGCCCTTTAAAAAAGTACTAGGATAGTATTATTTTTAAAATGGGAATTGTAATAATGATAATAGTCAGCCTTTGTAGTCTTTGATTTGGTTCAATCTAATTGATAGCCTATTGCATGAGAGATAGAGGTGTGGACCTTGCCTGGAAGTCCCAGAAAAGTTAGGTGCAACCCATATTCTAAAAGAGATTTATAAGATTTTACAAAAGGCAAACAGAATAAGACAAATACAGAAATAAGTGCATCAGATGAGCTTATTTTGGTATGACATAGGCGACTAACAATGAAACAGAAGTCTGCTGGTAAAACTGAATATCGATCCCAAGTAGAGGCAAAATGGACTTTACAGTTATGTTTTCACCAGTGAAGAAGAGAAAAAAAACCAAAGTAATAGTGCTATAAAGACTTTCTCACATATAACAGCAAAGAGGAGTTAAAAAAAAAATTCTATCAATCTGAGCCTATGCGGCCCCAATGGCTGCTATGACTTTGAAATTACCTTGACGTCCTGGGCTTTATCTCAAACGTCATGTACATTTTGAATTCTGTACCATAATCACCTTGTATAATAATAGAAAAATACCCCACCCTCGGACTCAAAATCCAAACATAACTGATGTTCCAGGATGCCTTGCTAAACTTATTTAGGTATCTTCAGACATGCTTCCTTGGACAGTAGAGGATGTACCCTAGTTGAGAAGCTGGGGATCCCAGCGGGAAAAGCATGGACTAAATTATTCAGTCAGAAGTGGACTTTTGTTCCAAAGGATCTATTTCCCTCCTGGGTCTGCACATTCTGCGTGTGAAGGATAGCACAGCTTCTTCATTTTATTTATTCCAAGCCCCAAAGACAGGGAATTGTCATTCCCTGTGGAATTGGGGAGTATAAAAGTCTCGGTTTCATGTTTACTGGACTAGTTTGACTCAATATTCTATGGCAATTACATATTAAATACCTTGCCCAGGTATGCTGTACTAGAGTGAAAAAGCCAAACAAAACAAAAACCGTAGTAAGTGTTAATTCTTCAATAATCCCATTTCCCTCCATGGATGAAGAAATAAAGGACCAAAGTGACCACCGTGGTCGAGTTCTCACAGTTGGTAGGTGGCAGAACCAGAATATCAATTGATTTAAGGATTGGGAATTTGAATCCAGTGCGTTTCCCATCATACATACACTTGGTTTTCTTCAAATCCAATTGCAAATATAAAACTTGATTTAAAAACTTGTTTTTAAGTTTGTGCGATGGTGACCCTTGTAAATAATGATGCCCTTGGGAGCTTCCCAAAGTCCTTGGATGACATGCCAGAGCTTGTCAGGGTAAGCAGGATCAGAGGTGCAGTTAACCCTCTACGTCCCCAACTCCAACTGTTCTCTGAGGGCTCTGGTAATGTTCTGATGATCAAATGCAAGTGTTTGTTTTTTCTCAAACTCCTTCACCTTGATCTCTCTGCAGTGTGTGTACATGGGGGACTCCTTCCTCCGACTTGATGGAAGATCTTGGGCTTTTGTGAAAAAGTGCTTCTTTCATTTTCCTTCTAGTTAATGCTGTCACCATTGCTGGATTTTCATCTTACTCTTGCCTCTGAGGTGTGGGTGGTTTTTGTTTTTTAACAATTGTGACTCCCTCTTACTATTTATCTCTGGACAACTGCTACTAATGTGTGATGCTAGACACAGGCCTTCAGCAATAACACCTGCAGCTCCTGGTCTCTAACTCTGCAGACCATCAGTGTAGAAGATGGTCCACTTGGCTGTCTTCCCATCACTTCAACCTCACAAGTCCTGGACACAACTCACACTTGCTCTTCATCTTCCCTAAGCTCCCCTCCCCTCCCAGCCTACCCGTTTCTGCCAACATCACCAACTTCCTCACAGTTACCCTGGTTCAAAACTTTAGAAATCATCTTTCCCTCTTTTTATTAGTACCTTTTATCGACCCACTTGCCAATGCCCATTGGGTGAATGATTATTGGTCTTTGAATTCTGGAGGATTTAGTGTCAAGTTTCACTTAGCATGACTCTTGACGCTCTTCTTACTTTCCTGCCATGCTTTCTGACACCCTCCCTTGTCTGGCTAAGGTAGACTAGAAAGCATTGGGATTTCAAGGGGAAAATTGGGATTCCAGTGAAGAAGCGTAAGATAAGAGTTAGCTTTCAGTTATTTTGAGTGCCAGACTAGGTCTTTGAGCACCAAAAGGCAGGGTGGTTGGCACTGGGTAATAAAGATTAGAAAGAGAATTGAATTAAAGGGGAGAGGTAAGAGTTTTGTGGTGAGTGACCTGGGAGGCTGTTTTAGGGAAGTGTCTGGAAAGCTTGAAAGGTGGTAAATGCCAAGGAGCCCCTGGGAGCTGAGCTTTCACCTGCCACATACCCAGCCAGCTGTGTCCCTCACAACTCTTAGGAGAGGGTGGTTCATCCAGACACTTCACCTCATCAGTGGATTATCCCATAGGACTTGCACATTAGCCCCCACCCCGCTCCACCCTCAAACAGAAGGAATGGAAGACTCATAACCTAGCAGGATAGTGGTAGTGTGGAAAAGAGAGCCCTAACATCTGGACTTGGGCAGGACACTCAGTACAAACACCTCAGCAACTGATGTCTGCCAAAGCAACATTTCACAATGCCATCTTGGAAGACTGATGGGAACGTGAAATCCAACTCCTTTCTTTCTCCCTGTGTGGATTGATTAGCCTGAAGAAGATTTGGAGATATTAATCTTCCTCTGACCAGCCCTGAGGCCCGGCTGCCTAAAATACAGTGAAGGACCAGGGGACAGAGAGGAGAGTGAGAAAGACCACCAAGGATGGCCACTTAGGCTATCCCAGTAGGGAAACCATTATTGGAGAGGACTGTCTCAAAGGAATGAGAGAAAACCTGGAGTTCTAGAGGCAAGAACAAGAAGTGCTGAGAAAATGTGGACACAAATGAGTCTGGTCCAAATCTTCTCTACCCTCATATACAATCATGAGGATTGTATATGAGGGCAGAGCCAGGGGGTGGGAGGTAGGCTTTGTGCTTTGGCCTTTCTTGGGATACAATAGGGTTGGAGGGGATTCCTTAAGTGTAGCTCCTTTCTGGGCACGCAGAGCTCAGATGAAATTCAGCATTGTCAAAGGCAAACTGTAAGGCCAATATGTGTGTGCTGCTATTTCCCACCTCTGCAGTTAGAGGCTTCATTCACATGGCTGGCATTGTATCTTGTTCCTGGCTAGTTGTCAACTAATTCTTTGTAAAGTGTGAAACAGTTGAGGTTCCAGTCTGCATAAAAATGGTATTTGTGAGGTTATGTTTGGACTATGTTGTGACTTTTAGTCTTTAAAAGCTAAGCTTCTGACAGGTGACAGTTCACCTGGGCTATTACATGGAAATCTGCCATGAAGGAAAGAAACTTGTTGTACACATGCAGATCTATTCTAGGAGGACTCCTATAATTGAAGGTCCGCCACCCCTGCCCTCCTGGCCTCAGCTTCTTGTAAGTCAGAGTTTCTCAGCATCTAGATAATAGAGGCTGCGTAGTCTTGGCAGTGGGGCTGTCCTGTACATTGTAGTATGTTTATCAGGAACCTTGCCTTGGCCAGTTGCATTCCCCTCTTCTCTCCCCTCTGCGGTTGTGATGATCAGAAGCGTCTGCAGATATCGCCAGATGTCCTCTGGGGGGCAAAATCGTCCCCAGGGGAGAACTCTTGTTTTAAGAGTCTATGTTTTAGATTCAGAAAATGTCAGGATTTGAATATGAATGGAGAATATAAGTCCTACTTTGAGACAGAGTTTAATAAAATAATTTGGTTGATAGAGTAGCAACCTGACACAGCATTGGGTGCCAGGGAAATAGATGGAAAAGCACAGAATAACCAGTATCAGGTAGTAAAGACCCAAAAGTGAAAGACTTGGGCCTGATTGGAAAAGACCCAGAAGTTTTGAAATGAACAAAATTAAAGAATAAGTGTGTCCAGGAGACTAAGAGTCTACCCAAAGGATGTGGGACAGGATTGCTGATTTCTTATTCTGTTGTTATATTTAATTATTCCACATGAAGATTGTTTTGTTACTTTATTCAACTTATATTAATAAATTATATTTTATATTTTAAGGGACATGTGTTCAGCCATGCTTTGTTTACTTTGTAATGTTCCAAACTATGAGAATTTAACTTGTACTTCGGGTGAGGCTTAATTATGCCATCTGGTGTTACAAACCTCAAACTGCAGGCAAAAGAATCCAGAAAAGGTATTTTGGGAGCCGGAGGCAGTTTTACTCCTTTCGGAGACAAAAACACAACAAAACACAAAGTGGCAAAGTGGTATAGATAACAGCCTAACATGTAACTGTTCTCAGGGGTATTTCTTTTTTTAACAGTATTTTCATTAATTTTAAGCCTCTTAAGGACAAAGACCATATCTCGTTTCCATTGAATAAATGGATGGAATATGTACAGTTTGAGACTAAAATAGATGGGTCCCCCCTGTAGGATCTCATGCAGAGTTGTGGTGGGCAGTGGTAGGACAAGCATCAGAGTTTGTAAGTAGTTTCTAACCATCACTAGAAAGCGATCTGTATAGAATAGACCTACATAGTAAGGTGGCCCAACATTTCAACAGTCTGCAACACCTGTCATTATCTCTACAAAGAGCGTTAACTGGGACCGGACATGTTTTCCAGTGCACTCATCTCCAGCCACAGACATCTTCCTCCTAGCTCCAGCTGTACCAAGAGAATTTAATCTTCATTTGCAAACAAACCCTCTGAGGCTTGCAAGCTGCATGTATGTGTAGATGTAGCTCAATTCAGTGGTAGGACCCAGAGAGTTTAAGTTTTCTTGGATCCTGCTCACTCTTGAATTTGCATGTTGAAATGAAGGTGTAGAAATATCCGTTATAGATATTCTCCACATTATTTCACAATGTGGGTGAGTGCCACGAGATTTATAGCTTGAAAATGCAGTGCACAGATTTGTAAAATCTCATGGAGTTTTTTCCAGAAGGCAAGGAAAAGAGTCCACAACATTCCTCTGTTCTTAAGTGTTTATTTTATAGATTAGTGAAATGACAATCATTTTAATTCTTTCATTCATCATTCCTTCTATAAATATGTACTAAATGAATGCTTATTTTAAGTAGAGAATTTTGCTAGGAGCCATTAAAGGTCTACGAGTGAGCAAGATGGAATCTCTTTCTTAGAAGAGTTTAATCCAGGGGTGGGTAAATTAGAAGAGACAAAGTACATTCTCTCATTACTTATCAGAAAAAGAAAAAGAAAAAGAAAAAGAAAAAGAAAAAGGAAAAGGAAAAGGAAAAGGAAAAGGAAAAGGAAAAGGAAAAGAAAGAAAGAAAGAAAGAAGAAAGAAAGAAAGAAAGAAAGAAAGAAAGAAAGAAAGAAAGAAAGAGTATGAGAATTAAGTAAAAATGTGACTTTATAAGCCCTGGCTACATTCTGTGATTATGGATCTATGTTGAATATACTTGTTTGGTGTAATGAAGTAAGAATCGAGGAAAGTAAATCCTCTCTGTTCCTCCTGTTGTTCATATTTTGTTAATTCATTGTTTGGAATAAATGCGTCCTAAATGGTCTTTCTTTAAATGTACTATTTAAGTGCTCTCATGCTGTAATTAGCTATCAAGTTTATTGAAGGAGGAAGGTAGAAGAGAGGAATGATTTTGCCCTTTTTAAAGGGGGGATTCTGGCTATGATTCCAGATAAACACAACTACTGGAAACATCCAGAAGATTTGGGTTGGGTGGTGGGAAGAGAGGGAGAAAGAAAGGGAGAAGGGAAAGGGGAGAGAGATTCTGAAAGTAAACTGACATGCCCCATGGGGAAGACACACTCCCATGTAAGTGATTCAAGTACTTGGTATTATGTGCCCAATTAACACATGTGATTTAACAGTATTTTGAAGCAGGAGGACAAAGGTGGCTATTTTCCTTTTATAGAGGATGAAACTGAAGTTTAGAGACAATATTTAACTTGTCCATAAACTAAGAGTGTTAAGTATAGAAACCAAGATTTGGAAATCAAAACTTCTGATTCCAGATTTGATATATTTTCCCCCATTCTACAAGGAACTACCCCAAAATTGGGAGTAACCAGATAGTGAAAAAGAGGGTGGAAGCAGTGTTCATTTTTCTTTATCATTCCTCACACATTCACCCAGTCTTTCAGCAGTCACTCATTGTGTGTCTAACATACACAGGGCTCTTACAACACAAAGACATCCCACTTTGAGGATGGAGGTGAGGTAAAAGGGAGTAAAAGTTTTCCTGTTCTGAGGAACCCTGGAATGTTCTCCTAGAGCCATCCTCTTGCCCTCTGTACTGTCATTCCAAACTGTCTCTTTCTTCATTCCATTAGGTGTATCATCTTTCCCAAAACTAGACATTTTCTTATTTTTTATTTTACACCCCCTCCAAAGTGATCACTAGATATTTCTCCAATTTTCTAATACAGACAGTGTGGGACTTCATGAATATATGTTTTAATTTCTTAATAGTCTGTTTCCTGAGCAACTGGTCTTAATTCAGTGTATTTCTCATGAAGCACCTAGACCTGTATTTTATTATCATATTTAACAATCTTTCATTGTCCTGAGAGTATATGATATCTCTTTTTCAGTATCCCATCTGTATTAGTCAGTGTTCTCCAGAGACATAGAACCAATTGTATATATACAGATAGACCACTGGTTTTCCTGGGTCTCCAGCTTATGGATGGCAGATTGTGAGACTTCTTGTCCACTATAATTGTATATTAAATCCCATATTAGGGGCAACCCCGGGTGGCTCAGCAGTTTAACGCCACCTTCAGCCCAGGGTGTGATCCTGGAGACCCGGGATTGAGTCCCACGTCGGGCTCCCTGCATGGAGCCTGCTTCTCCCTCTCCCTGTGTCTCTGCCTCTGTCTTTGTGTCTCTCATGAATAAATAAATAAAATCTTTAAAAAATAATAAATCCCATATTAAATCTCCTCTTTTGTATAATTCAGTCCAAGGATGAAGGCCTGAGAAGAAGGAGAAGATGGACATCCCAGCTCAAGAAGAGACAGAAGAAATTCACTCTTCTTCTGCCTTTCTGTTGTATTTGGGCCCTCAATGGATTGCATGATGTCCACCCACATTGGTGAGGGTGGATCTTCTTTCCTTGGTTTACTAAGTAACGCTAATTTCTTTCAGAAACATGCTCCAACGTATCCAGAAATAATGTTTTACTAGCTCTCTTGGCATTTCTTAGTCCAGTCAAGTTGACACATAAAATAAACCATCACAACATTGTATTCTAACTCTAGCCAAGCATGGTGGGCCTTACATTGTCCAGCTGCTTCTCCTTCCTTCTAAAATCATACCTTGGCATAAATCCTCCACTTCCTTTAGGCTCACTATAGGCATGTATGTGCATGCGCGTGTGGGCACACACACACACTATTCCTCTGTCTTGAAATTCTTCCTTAAAAACGTAAAAATGAGGGACGCCTGGTACCTCAGTGGTTGAGCTTCTGCCTTTGGCTCAGGGTGTGATCCCAGGGTCCTGGGATCGAGTCCCACATCAGGCTCCCTGCGAGGAGTCTGCTTCTCCCTCTGCCTGTGTCTCTGCCTCTCTCTCTCTCATGAATAAATAAACAAAATCTTTAAAAATAAATGAAAAAATGGCAGGGCCACCTGGGTGGCTCAGCTGGTTAAGCATCCATCTCTTGATCTTGATCTCAGCTCAGGTCTTGATCTCAAGGTCATGAATTCAGGCCTAGTACAGAGCCCACTTAAAAAATAATGAGATTAATAATGCCAGTTGCAAAAGGTTGTTATAACAATTAAATAATATAGCACAAAGAAGGCTCTGTCTGGCATAGAATAAGCTTTAATAAGTAAATAAACCATTAGTTCATGCTCATTGATTCCCTAAAACTCAGTCTTCATTGATCACTCTTTAGTTTTGGCAACCTCCTTAGAACTTATATTATTATTTATATAATATTATCTTGTAATTGTTACCTTCCTTAGGTCTGCTCATCTCTTTACTATTGCTGTACCTTCTCTCCGCGAGTAGATTGTAAACTGCTTTAGATCAAGAACCATATTTGTGTGTGGGCATGTGCGCACACACGTGAATTCTTTCTGGCACCTATTACAGTGTTGTGGATACTATACAATAAAATGAAGATCCATTACAACTTGGCATATGAAAGAAACAATAGTTTTGAATGGATGAGTAAATGAATAGAGGCGATCATGAAGATTATTAGTTACCTGTTGATTACTCTTTAGAGTGCTCTAAAATTTGCTCTTTTTCCATCTACCATTTTTTAAATTTCTTTTCCTTCAGCACTCATATCCAGTTAATCATTACATTTTGTCAGTTCCACTTTCCTTTTGGGTCTTGAATCTATATACTGCCATTAGTCCCTTCCGTCATCATTTCTTGCTCAGGTTCATATTCCATAGGGCAGCCTAGATGGATCTTTCTAAGGTCCAGTGATGATTATGTCACTCTCTCACTTAAAATCCATTATTGGTTCCCACTGCCCTTGGGAGCAGGTCCAAATTGTTCAATGCAGCTGCCTTAGTTTGGGTTCTCCAGAGAGCAGAGCCTGAGCCATTGATTTGGGTGGAGGTAATTTATTTGAGATATCATTCCAGGGGATAGAGTGAGGCAATCAGGAGAGTGAGATTGAGAAAAAAGAAAAGTCAAGACCCAATTTGTTATTTAGCTGCTTCTTGTGGTGGGCAAGTAGGGTTCACTCTCATAAGGATGTTTGAGGATCCATGTAGTATCCTCAGAATTGTCCCACATGGACGGGATTTAGCATGTATCTACCGACTCCATTTCCATTGGTTGGATGGCTGTATCTGGAGGTGGGCTGCCTGTATCCCCCCCACCCCCCAGACTTCCAGCTGCTCCTAAGATCAGAGAAACCCTGGAAGCAGAATACAAACTCAGGCAGGATGAACCACCCACACTCCAGCAACACTGATTTTTCTGGCCTCCTTTGGAAGATCTGTGTTCTCTTGCTTTTGTTCATTGTACATCTGATCCCTCTGCCTGGAATGCTTTTCTCCTTGGTGATTTCTGTGTTTGTTTGTTTTAAGTTTTTAGATAAGATATTACCTCTTCTAGGAAATATTCCCTGACTAGTGCCCCTATTCCCTGCAATATGCCCATAAAAAGGAGTTTATCACTTGTCCTGTGTGTCCCTGTAACAGATCATTTATCATTACATTTCATCACTCTGCATTGCCATTGTAGTCGCTGAAAACTGAGTTACCTGAGGGCAGGAGCTATGTCTTTTCTATGATTATATCCGCAGGGCCTAGCAAAGGAGCTGGAACACAGCAGGCGCTCAAAAAATATTTATAAAATGAAGAATAAATGAGCCAGGATATAGTCCTATCTTCTAATACATTAGTACTCTTTAGTATAAGCAACTCAAAACCGAACCCAAACTGATTTAAACAAAAAAGTAGTAGCTTACTTAACCAAAAAAAAAAAAAAAAAAAAAAAAAAATTCCAGGGACAGTACTGTCTTAAGGATTCAAACCTTGTCCTTGGGATATAGCTCTTCTATAGGGGAAAAAGGGGAGATGGCTGGGGTGAAGTAAAAAACTGAGGCAGGGTTCCCAAGAAGCAGAAACTGAGACAGGAAATCTTGCACAAGTGATGAATTGAAGAAACATTTTCAGAACTGGGATGATGAGGAAAGCAGGATAGACAGCAGGAAAACCTTGGCAAGGATGGGGTCTCAGCAGGAGACAGGCTATAGCTATAGCCATGGGAGCCCTGGGACATGAAATGCACCACAGAATTAGTTCTACCTTAAGGCAAGGGAGATGACCTTTTGCATCTCCCTGTCAATGAATTAGTCATTGGCTGTGGGCTTCTTCTGGAGGTAGTGGGGAGAGGTAGGATCCTAAGCTTCTGCCTGGGTGGCTTTTGTTTAGTCCAGGTAGGAGGCTGAGAGTGGTTAGCAGCCAGGAGATGAAGACATTGGCCTGGTTAAAGGGGTCTGGGCGGTAGTTCTCAGTAAAGGGAAGATGGTTCAGCTCCTCTGGAATTGTATAGATAGAGCAGATTCTGTGAAGGTGAATCTGCAAAGAGAAACCTGGTGCTTGGGACCTAAAGAAGGAGTGGCAGATATTGGATGGTTGAAGAGCAACCCAGCCACTACGTCCAGGGAGCAAGTGTCCTCTCTTAGAGATGGTACTGTGCCTTGCCTTTTGGCTTCCCCTTTACAGCGTAGCCCTTAACTTGTGACAGTTTGTAGAAAGGGCTGGAATTTACCTGGATAAATTGGGGGGTTTCCTTCTGATGGTTCCCTGTATCATCATGGTACTTGGTTAACCATCTGGATGACTGACTAGAAGATGACAGTGGATGAGGAGAAAAGGCGAGCACCCCACTTCCACTGTTTTGCTTCTCAGGCAAGGAGAAATAACCAAACGTTTACTCCTAAATCCTGTAGTCAAGCAGTCTTAGGCCTTGTTGTGCTCCATACCATAAGCTGGAGGATCTGGGAAGCAATCTTCAAAAACCAACCAGTACAGTCTCAGAGGAAATGCGAAGTTTTCATTTTCCCCATGAGCCTTGAAGAGTTTACGACATTGGACCTACCTGAAACATGAAGAAGGCATGCCACCCGATCTTCTTCTTTTCTATCCTTCAGTTTCCTTTAATTAGCTCTAGGTAGTAGACCTTAACAGATCTGGCAGATGGAGCATTCACACATTGGATCATTTGCTTTCACAGACCCTTACCTCCTTCAAGCATCGCAGCAGATTTATTTAAACAATCGTGCATTTTAGTGGTCACTGTGTTCAGATTTCAACTTGAACATATGTCTGTTATAGTTTCTGAATTTGAGTTAATGTCTTGAAGGGACAACCATGAGAAAATCCCTTAATTGGGGTTCTGTTTGAGTTCGATTATTAAGGATAATGAGCGTAACTATTTATTAGTCTAAGTAAGTCCCTCTGCCATGGAAACATCTGTCATGTGAAAGTACTAAGGCTACATATTTTGCTGGCAAGCGATGGTGTGAAATTCTGCTTCAGTGATGAAATTTAATCTTACCACCAATAATAGAGCCTGCAACGACATAAAGGATGCCCAATGGAAAAGAAGAGTAAATTTGATTTTAAGTAAATGCTTCTAGCAATGGTTTCTTATTCACAAACATTAATCCCAATTTGAACTACAACCTGATGTGGTCTATTAAGTTGTTCTGATTCTGGTATTTTGGTATGTCCTTCTCCCCATCCCCAAATTTTAATCACCCTTTTAATAGTAACCAAAAGCTCTGTTTAAAGCTGTAGGTGGTATTGTTGAGAGCCTTTGGAATGAAACCTAGTGGGTGTTATCACGAGTGTGCAAGAGCAGTAGACAGGCTACATCACTGCTGGTTGCAGAAACTGCTGTTTGTTGGTTGGACCCCTCATAAGTCAAGAATGGTATAATCCTGGTTTTCTCAAAGTTCAGTTATTGACTATCTTCACACTTTTTGCCGTATCAGTGTATTGGCTATGCAACTTTTATTTATTTATTTATTTATTTACTTTTTAATGATTTTATTTATTTATTTGAGAGAGAGGGAGAGAGAGAGAGAGAGAGAGAGAGACAGCATGAGCAGACAGAGGGGCAGAGGTAGAGGGAGAAGCAAACTCCCTACTAAGCAGGGAGCCTAACATGGGACTTGATCCCAGGACCCTAAGATCATGACCTGAGCCAAAGGCAGATGCTTAACTGATTGAACCTCCTAGGAGCCCCAACCTGTCCAACTTTTAATTTAAAATTTTCCCTTAAATTGACTTACATTTGGAAAATTTACATACTACTCTGATCCCATCTTAAGTAATAGTAGCTGTGTGTCAGAGATTTGATGTACCATTCGTGTACTTCATTTCATTAGATCTATGATACACATTTTTTTCCCACATTGTGAACATATCTGAGGTCATGATGTGTCTTATAATGGATATCCACGACCAGGCAGCAGTCAGGCCTAATTCCTAGTTGTCATTGCCTGACACCTTTTGGTGAGAAGAAGGCACCAGAGAAATACTTGAAGAACGGATGCCAGCAGCATGGACGAAAATTCTGAAGTCAATGAGGGAACATCGGAGAAAAAAAAAAGCAACTTCATCAATGCCATCCATGCCATAGACGATGATGTCATGTGGTAAATCACGGACATTATTGACCTCAGGTTTAAAAGTGATTCAGAAGAATTGGATATTTGACCATAAAGAAATTTAAGATATATTTTAGCCAATTAAATTTGATTATATGGCGGCACTTGAGTGGCTCAGTGATTGAGCAGATGCAGAACCTTTGGCTCAGGTCGTGATTCTGGGGGCCTGGCATCAAGTCCCACATCAGGGTCCCTGCGAGGAGCCTGCTTCTCCCTCTGCTTATGTCTCTGCCTCTCTCTGTGTGTCTCTCATGAATACATAAATAAAATCTTTAAAAATAAATAAATAAATTTGATCGTACATTCATTTTTATGTATACCCAAATGTAATATATTTTAAAATATTATGTCCAAAGGAGACTAAAAGAGTTATCTCCATAAGAATAAAATAGATGTGTTAAATGTTAAGAAGACATTAAGTCATAGCCATGTTCCTTTTTTCTTAGAAGTACCTAAAATATTGGTGTATATTACAATCAAAAGTGTCTAAAATTTGATGAAATATTATTCACATTCAAATAACAAAGCAGTCCAACCACATACAAACAAAAAGTTTCTCAACCTTCAGTGGTGCGTGTGCTGTTGAGGGTAACATTAGCATAGTGATTAAATGGAGTCTGGTATGGCCTGGAACCTGGCTTTCTTCACTTACAAGTAGTGTGATTTGGGCAAGTTGTTAAGTCTCAGTTGCTTTATCTTTTAAATGGGTGTCTTGACTGGATATTCTCAGAAGCAGACACTGAGACAAAAATGTGAGTATGAATAATATTTGGGATTCTAGGAAACAAAGGTAATGGGGAAGTGACAAGGAGGAAAAAGAAGCCATGGAGGTGTGTCCAGGAGCAGGTCAGCACTATGGGCAATTGAGACTGGATCCCACCAGGATCCTCTGACCCCAGTATATGTAGGATGTACCTCAGAGTTAACCCATCCAAGGGCAAGAAAGCTATTTATCAAGTACTCATTTATCAAGTATTTGATGCACAACAAAGTATTTATTTCGTATGTACTGTTCTATATTATTAAAAACTACTCCTAAATTGTTAACTCTGTAGTAGTTCTGGCCTGTCCCACGTACCTGCAGCCTTCTCCTGGTGCAGAGAAGTCACGTGCTTGCAGGAGAACGCTGTTCGTGTGTATGATAATCGTGAGTGCCAAAGGAATACATGCAGGGCATCAACAATATTTCATTCAATGAGAATAATATTATCCCCAAGCACTATTGTGACTATTAAATGTGATCAGACATACAAGCACTAGCATGTAGTAGGTTTTATTAAATATTGGCTAATTTATTACATTTCATCCTCATCCTGGATTGATATCTGTCTTGCCAAGCTGTTGGGCTGCAGTTCAGTATTCTCCAACCATGTCACATTTTATGAGGTTGGCTTTTGTAGATCCTTAAAAGTAGTCCTTCTTTACCTCTTGGTTAGCATGTGTTCACTTCAAATGGCCAATTGACGAAACTGTAAGAAATATGTTCTCTCTGTATTTGAGTGCAATACTATTGTCTTTCCATAGTATGGCATTTTAAAGGATTTTCGTCTTTTGGGTATTTGTTCATGTAGCTCTGCTCTTGACAAATACTTTTTATTCAAATATTTTAAAAAATAATCTTAGTTTTTTTTTCCACCAAAACATAAGAATTACATGTTTATATAAGGATCAAAGAGTTACTTCTAATCCTGCCATTAAGATAACCATTGTTAATCTTTGGTATATTTATATACTTTGGTGGACAGTCATTCATCTTTCACCCAGTACTTCTCCCCTCCTAACTACAATTAGAATTTGGGTTGGTGTAAACATTCCCCCCCACCCCCCCATCACGACTATGTATAGTAGCTATATGGTTTGGTAAAAACAGTCCCAGCTATTCCTGTTTCAGTCTCCAGGAACAGGCCTTAATTGGCCTAAGTCTTTAAAAAAAAAAATTCTATCAAGAATTTTTAGTCCAAGGATGGGTACAAATCCAGGCCTAAGTCAATCAGTACATGAAATTCCTCTCGTTCAGAAGTAATTATAATATCTACAATGGTCCGGTCAGATTTAAGGGGTGATGATTTTGATGATTGAGAAGACACCGCCTTCCTTCGGCTGGACCAGAATGAGGAAGTCTATAGCCTTGACTGCAGCTGACAGCTTTCCACACTAGAAATTTGAGAAGCCTGAGCTTGAGCTGTCATTGTGGATGAAAGAGTAGAGAGAAGTAAAGAAGGAATGAGTTGAGTCTGTTTTAAAACACAGCCAACTCCAGAGACTCCTGGAGGGGTAGTAGAGTAGTGCCAAGACTTTTTTCGTGAAGTTCCTCATGAAAGATCAGAGTTCATGGAGATGGATAATACAAATACTCATTTTTTTTCAAAGACAGGGAGATGTTCTATGGTGAGCATCAACCCTTTTGGGAAGCCACATGGCCCTAACAAATCCTCTTGCAAGATACCTTCCATCTTATCCCCACTATAGTGAAGATATATCAGGAGGTTTGTGTTCCTCAGGTGATGAGGATGTGAAAGGAGAATCCTGACATTTTTTTCTTATGAGAGACTCTCAAAATTTGCTCCAAGGTAGCCCTGTGCTCCGAGCCAAGCCATAAAGTAAATGATGTTTACTGGTCATGTGTTCAGATGTGGAGAAGGGCAAGAGATGGCTGGGCTCTAGGGTTCTGAGTCCTGAAGCAGGTCTTTACCACATCTATACATTCTTGTGAGGGCTCTGAGGCAAGGATGCCCAGGGGCTGTGGATGCTGGGTTCCTGGCTGTGAGCTGGGCTGGGCTCCATGGAGCCACTAGCAGTCACACTGCCTAGGTTGGAACCAGGCTCCGTAAGTCCCTGTCTTCATAACAAACAAGTGACATAAACCCACCAAAGCTCAGTTTTATCATCTGCAAGGAACATATAATAACAGCACTAATTTCATTAGGGCTGTGGTGACACATGAGTAAAAAAAAGGTTATAAAACATTTGGCATAATCCTTGGGACCAAATCACTGCTTGATACAAATTAAGTGCTGCTGCTGCTCTTAATGTTTTTATGTGCCTGAACCGCCTTAAGTGGGTTGTCCTGGAAACAGAACTCAGTATACTTGGACCCAGACCCTAACTTATTTGTATTCTTATCCCTCTGCTGGCAAGGAGAGAACTTGAAGGAAATGTAAACCATATGAGTGTGTATGTTGAAGCTTTTGCTCTGGAGCAGAGTCAGTCACCTCACCCTTTGGTCTTCCCATGGTGGTGGTATCTCTAGAGGGAGAACCTTCTTCAAGTCTTTGATACCTCACTGGCTCCATGGAAAAATACATTTTCCAAATAGCCAAGCCAGAAACGCCTTGTCACACAGTAGCCAGGGCTTCAGCCTCTTTGCTTGGCTTACCTAAAGCCCTGCTCCCTAGTGCTACTGCCCAATGGTGTCCTTGGCTGTGATCCTCCTTGGGTGACTTTTGGGGTGGTAGGTTGGAAGGAGGGATAAAGTATTATGAGGCCAGGAGGCTTGAGCTTTCCTAGAATAGATGATACTGTGGAACCTTTGTAATGCCAACCTGGACATTACTTCCAGTTTAGAAAGTGTTTTCATTGATATTTCTTATAAATCTTACTGAATATTAAAAAGCATAAAGAGTTCCTTGAAGAAGATATGAAACACACGTGATTCACTAGCACACAAATTTATGCATACAATTCATACATATTCATGAATGCATTTCTAGTAACCTGAGGAATATTAGCAGTAGATTGATTTGGATAGGGGTAGGGCATGTTATGAATTAGTCTGAGCGTTGAGACTAAAAATAAAAAAAGACGAAAGTAAGGGAGGAATGGAGCATGTTTCAAATCTAGTTGCTTTGCATGTGTCCTTTCATAGGCCTGCAAGTACTAGTTTATAAAAGAGGTGTTATTCTTCCCATTGGGCTGACACCTAACATCACAGACAATAAGCAGCAGAATCCACTTTCAAACATAGGACTATCTAAATTTGGAGCCTTGCATTTTGTCCATTAGCACCATGCTCTAGTTTCCTTTAAATAGTAAATAACTACCTTATAATCAAATTAAATGGAACTTTTATAGCAGTAAGTTGCTCTTACTTAACCTAGAAAGCTCACTTGCTTACTTACCAGTGTTCTCCAAGTTCCTGTCCTGCCTCACTTATCCAAACTTTTATTCTGCAAGACCACAGTACAGACCTCTGTTCTATCAAGACCAGACTCTGGACTCCAGCTTAATCCTGCTTCTTGGCTGTGCTGTTTCCCACATCTGAAATGCCCTCTTTTTTTTTTTTTTTTTAAAGATTTTATTTATTTATTCATGAGAGACACAGAGAGAGAGAGAGAGAGGCAGAGACACAGGCAGAGGGAGAAGCAGGCTCCATGCAGGGAGCCCGAAGTGGGACTTGATCCCTGGTCTCCAGGATCATGCCCTGGGCTGAAGGCAGCGCTAAACCGCTGAGCCACCCGGGCTGCCCAGATGCCCTCTTTTTACTGGTGAAACATCAAATGCTTCCTTCCCCATTTCTTGTTATCCCTTTCCACGTCTGCACTTAATTTTGGCAGTTAGACCTGCAATTTCCATCCCTAGATCAGATGGCAGAAGTCAATACTTGGGATTTGTTTCAAAGCCTAGTCCTGGAAAGAAAGAAGATATTTAGACAATTGCATGATAAGTAGGTTGCAAAATTGAGAATAAATATTCCCAGGGCTGTGTGAAGAGGAAAGCAGCAGAAAATCAGAGGGATAGAGGTTATATGTACGTAGGTCCTGAGGAAGCTGAGCTTTTAAAGAGCTGAGTCTGGGGGATGAGGTGTGTTAATGGAATCCCTGTTTGTTTTGGGTAGAAATGGCCCCCAGACCAGATATTGCTGTGCTTCCACTTGATTGATATGGGGCAGTATAATGGTGCCCTTTGCTGAGAGGACTGGAGGCAGTCCCGGCAGCTGAGTGTGGGTATGGAGGTGTTCCTAACACAGCAGCCCAGACAGGACATCCAGAGAGCCATCAGATTCAAGGGCCCTTGCAGCCAGGAGCATGGATGATGCAGCTCTGTGTTGTGTGGACTCCTTACTGATGGGAAGGAGGACATCTAGGCAGGTGACCATATAGGTGTAGTAGGATGAGGACCTATGCACTCCTGTTTCCATACCTGGAAGATAGAGTCAGATTAATTTTCTGCCTTTCAAACCAGGCTGAAAGCCAACCTCTAGTTCAGTTTAAACAAAAATATCAGTTTTCAAAGTAATATTCGGAGATTATTGACACAGGCCACTCCAGCCCCATAATGGGCCAGCTCCTCTTTTGCTTCTTTTCAAGAATCACTTTTCCAATGTGGAAAACCTTCTGTTCTTCAGCCTCACAAAGCTTGAGGCAACTTCAAGTGCAGAAGGACACAGACAGTTATTTCTGGCATTGTTGTGGGTAGCAGATGGGGTAGGGGACACTTTGTAGACAACTTCACTAACTTTGCAATCCAGTGGAAATTTGCCTCAGTCATTCCATCCAGCATCAGGGGAGAAAGTCACGAGGAAAATGAATAGAGGTGCAGTTTACTAGGACCAATGAGGCAGAATGGTTGGCAAGAGTGCCTACAAGTGAAGAATATTCCCAAGGAATTAAACAAACACAAATTAAAACAAGTTATTGTTTTATAGTGACCAGATGGGCAAAGATGAGAAAAGAATGATAACACCTAGTGCTGGTGAGGAGAGCTGGTGGGTGTATAAACTGTTCCATTCCTTCTGGAGGGCAATTTGGTACCAGGGATCCAAATGTAAACTGTCTCTTTCCCTTGGAGTCAGCAGTTCTAGAAATGTATCCAAAGGGAAGGATCAGACAAATATAAAAACATGTATGTGCAAGGAAGCTGATCCTAGTTTTCTTTATAGAAGTGAAACATTAGAAACCACAGACATATTAATGAAGAGAGAAGCAAATACATTACAAGAGCATACATATACCAGTCAACAATCTGTACGCAAACAAATCCAGGGATGTGATACAGACACTGCAATGGTAATGCAGCTTTATATTTATTAGCATGGTGTGGTGTTGAAGATATATTGCTAAGTAATAAAAGCAGCTTAGAATCAGCATATTTGGTGTGAATTAGTTAGAAATATGTGTAGAGATAAGAAGCTGAGGATCTAATATACGGCATGGCTGTAGTTTCAAGTATTGCATACTTGAAAGTTGTTGAAAATAGATCTTAAGCATTCTCACCACACACACACTAGCAAGGTGCTCGGTATGTTCCTGATCTTGGTCTTGGTAATCATAATATAATATAATATAATATAATATAATATAATATATCAAATTATCATGTGGTATACTTGGAATATATACTGTTATATTTTTAATTGTTCCTCAATAAAGTTAAAAAATATGCATATGCATAGGCAGAGAGAAATCTGGAGGGCTTTATGCCAAACTCTTAAAGATAGGTGTTTTAGGGAAAGGTTGATATTAAAATGATTATTAAAATGATTTCATGTTCTCTTTTTTCACTTTAATGAACTATCTAAAAAACTGTTTAAGAAAGAGCATGGATTACATGTTTATATTTAACCCGGGCGACCTGCAAAGTCCTTCCCTTGCTGCCAGGTTGAGCTTTACTTTCCCCACTCCAGTATTTTCTCTCTTCTCTAAACTCCTGGGGCAATTAAAACCTGAGTTCTGGAGTTCTGTCAAAGGTAGGAGTTCAACAAAGCCTTCTCATTAAAGATACTGTTGATGAGCCTGTCATATACTGTTTCGCCCGCAGCTTTGTGGATTCAAATCCATCCCAAATTATTTGGCACCAAGTATTGCGACATTTTTTTTTAAATGTGCCATTACTCATACACTTTTGCAAACCCATGAGACAAGAAATGACCCTTTGTGGATTGTTTTGGATGTAGACAGGTTATGGAAGGAAAGTCCTCTTGGATTTCGATGGCATTTCCAAATGGGGCTTGAAAATTGGGAGTAGGGTCAATGCCAAGCACCTCATAATGCTCAGAACTGTAGAACTTTTTTTTTTTTTTTTTTTTTTTTTTTTTTTTATGATAGTCACAGAGAGAGAAAGAGAGAGAGGCAGAGACATAGGCAGAGGGAGAAGCAGGCTCCATGCACCGGGAGCCCGACGTGGGATTCGATCCTGGTCTTCAGGATCGCGCCCTGGGCCAAAGGCAGGCGCCAAACCGCTGCGCCACCCAGGGATCCCAGAACTGTAGAACTTTATACAGCACCAACAACCACTCCATCCTGGGATCCTTCTCTTCCCTCCTTCCTGGTAGTCAACACAGAAGGTGCTTTTGCACTGCTTGGGGGAACTGGTCCCTTGACATAATTTACTAGTCAAATCTGGGAACCAATGGTCTGAATTTCAAACTGCTCCCTCACTGTTGATAAGCCAACTAAAATGAAAACTTTGGTTGTAAGTGGAGAAAGAGAAAAAGAAAGATGAAAATATAAGAGGGAATGAAGGAATCAAAGGAAGGAGGAATGAAGGAAGGCAAGAAGTAAGGGAATAGTTAGGAAGAAAAATTGTTGAGGAACTTTTACAGATACTACCTCTGAAAGCAGTTGTCAAGATTTTTGAGGGCTTTGGGCTATGTTCTCCTAACTATGCTTTATGGAGATTTGGGGATTCTGGGAATGAGAAAGATGAGAAGTCAGAAAGATTGGGTGGAGGTCTAGCTCTGTCACTAAGTAATCTTGTGACTCTATGAGGAACCCCTCTGGTCCAACCTGAAAAACATGGGTGTGAGCCAGGACATTGGAAATTTTCTACCAGCCGTAACATTCCATGTCTTACATGTTATAAGAGAACACATTCTAAAGAGGGCCAGGCAGGATTTTTTTGTGGTGGCCATATTGCAAATTTATCTACCTGTTTCCATTTTCCACTTGCCTTGTTTCTACTCTGCCCTAACTCACAACTATCAGAAGTCATTCTCACCGTTCCTCACAGGAAATGGGCCCTGCTCTCATGAAAACAATGTGAGTACAATTTCCTTTGTTTGCTTAAAATCTGGGCTGAGAGGTTGCCCTAAAATTTTCAGTCACATTATAGCAATGATCCCAAATCCTTGCTGATGTTTAGGTTTGGTAAATATTGAACTTCTTACTTGAGTTCCTGAGTATCCACGAGAAATCTGCGTGAGACTTGGCTCTGATTAGGGACAGATGTATTATGTTAGCAGATTGGTGTGACCTCTCAGGATCAGGGTAAAACAACAGTATGGAGCCTCATTTAAAAAAAATCTATGGATTTCTGAGATATATTGTGTATATAGCAAAGGTATAAAACACATTAAATACATTGATCATAAATATACAGTTGGGGGGGCACCTGGGTGGCTCAGTGGTTGAGCATCTGCCTTTGGCTCAGTTTATGATCCCAGGATCCTGGGATTGAGTCCCACACTGGACTCCCCTCAGGGAGCCTGCTTCTCCCTCTGCCTGTGTCTCTGCCTCTCTCTGTGTCTCTTATGAATAAATAAATAAAATCTTTGAAAAATATATACAGTTGGGTATTTAATGTGTATACACACCTATGTAATCACTATCCAGATGAAGATATAGAACATTCTTCCCCCTTAGAACATTTTTCTCATGTCCTGTTTAAAGCAGTTACCTCCTCCAACCCCCCTAACCCCCCAAAACTCAGCTATTTTTACCTCTATCATTATTGATTGGTTTTGTCTGCTTTTAAACGTCATATAATAGACTCAGGCAGTATGTATATCTCGGGTCTGATGGGAGAAGTTCTTATCACTGAAACTACTGATTCTAGTCTGGTCTATGACTCTCTTACCACTCTACACAAGGGGCCACCATAGGCTTCCTGACATAAAAGATATGTTGTCTGACTGCCATATGTACCTTTACTTGCAACATGTACTCTACAATATTACTCAGATGACTTTAAACTCATGTTAAGAGTTCCCAGCCTCTTTGATCAGGTGCCACAAGAGTTAGGGAATCAATGATGACTCCAGAGAGACAATTAGAGGCTGTGGAAAACCGATGAACAAGTGCAGAAGTGAACCACGATAATTGTGAAAAGGGGCTTAACTGTTCCCGAAGATAACTCTTTAAAAAGGCATAATAAGAGGAAACATCTCACTTTTGAACAATGAACCGCATAAACTCAGTAGACTTTCAGGCCTACTCAGAAATGCAAACAACCTGCTATTCTGCAGAGCGTCACTAGATGGGGATCTTGAGTCAATCATCACTGGCTGATTTTCTTTATCTCCGGTTTTCTTTCTTTGAATCTGTTTTACCAAGGGTCTGAATACACATAATACAAGTTTACAACTTTGGCATTTCACATTGTGGTTTTTTTTTTTTTTTTTTTTCTGAACTTTTTGGGAATGGTAATTTGGAGTAAAATGGATTTAGTTTTAAATGTATTAGCTTAATTAATTTCTCATCTGGGGTCCCAGGGAGATGGAAGTGCCCCTGATGTGCAGGCTGTGTGCTATTAATCTGGTGTTTATTTCTGGCAGAAACTACCAGTGTTTATTCACATTGCCCTCACAGGGTGTGGCTGGTTGTGAAGACTGTCATTATACTTTATAAGTGATTAAAAGAGGAAATCCTCACTAGAAATTGCTCTACAACAGCCAACAAGTGAACCCAACTGTTTTATTTCCATAGAATAAGCAGTTTGGATCTCTTTATTTTATAAAACTGCAGCAGTGAAAGCTAATGCTTTTTGTCCTTTATTCACAATGAAGTTCCAAAGTGATTTTTATAGTTAATCACATTTTGACCTCCTCGAAGAATCTAGACGTCTGAAGCAAAAACCTTTGTGTTCTCTTTTATTTGTTAAGGCAGTCATGCCATTGAGGAATAAAATCCTCAGTTTGCTGAAAGCAGTGACTAAAGCAGCCTGTCCTCCCGTGTAAGTTTTCGAGAAAAGTCTGGGGCTGGACAGTTTTGCCGTACTGACCTTCTATCTCGGGACAATGTGGCCATTTAGCTTTGGCTGCTATCTGAAATGAGTTTGAGTGTCTCAGCTCATTTCATAAGAAACACAAATAAAGCCCACATAATAAAGCATGCAGTTTGGGATTACTGCCAGTCTCTGTTCAGAAGGTGCCCAGAACTACATTTCTGAAAAGTAAATTCCTGTTCCACACAGATAGAGACTCTTGTATTTTCAGATGGGTCCAGTTGGAGGGCGAGGAAGAAGGAAAGAGAAAAGAAAATTGTGAACAGGGCAGCATCGTGCTGGAGGAAATGACTGGTGACCCAGGCTGGAGGCCCTGCCGTCCCAAGGACCCCACACTCAACCCGGTGGGGTGACTGAACCTGCATGATTTGATTTAAAGTCTCGGGCGGAGGCCGTGTCTGCCCTCCCATTTTATCTTCTGCTCCAGCTTCTTCAAAGCTGCACAATAAAGAATGGTATGGACTTCACTTCTTAGCACCTTTACCTGTCCCTGTCCCAGCTTCCAGCCACAGAGCAGCCAGAGAGGCAAAGGCTCACAGGCTCACTATTGGTGGTTTGCCTCTGTTCTACCTGTCGGGGCCAGAGGAATAGGCTCCAGGGCCTGGTTGTGACTAAGAGAAGAGGCTCTATCATTTGGGTAGAACTCTGAACCAATTTTTGTTAAGTATGAGATGTTATCCAAAAAAGCCTCAAATTTCAGATTCAGAGTGTTTGTTTCATCAAGAGAAGATATTTTTGTTTGCTTGCATGTTCTTCCTTATGTTTCTTTTTCTAAAGAGAAGTAAACCATATTCAGTAAGAGAAGAATTCTAGTAAATGCAGATAGCACCCCCACACCTCTCAAAATTAAAAATCATCTGTATTCCTTCCACGTAGATATAAACTATTAATGCCTGCTTTTCTGCATACCCTTCCATCGAAGTTCTGTGGATAGGAACATATGTAAATGTCTTACAAAAATAGGAGTCATATTATACATATTGCTTTATGAATTTTATTTTCACAAAATGCTATATAGTATCTTTCCATACATTACTAAGCATTTATAGTAAATGCTTAATTTACCTCACAGCTGCCTTCTATTTTATTATAAACAATCCCTTCGTATTGAACAGTAGACTCTCCCCCCTCCAATTGTATGGATGATACAAACAAAACAGTGATTAACTTTCAAAGGTGATTTTTACTGCATGTTCTAATTTTCAAATATATCCAATTTGGAAGTATTTGACTACTGAGAGATTCCTTCCAGTATGAGAACCTATGCCTTTTACAGGAAGATGAAGAACATAAGTTAACATTCATAGAAGATACAGTCTTTCCTCTCCTCATATATATTAAATTATATTAAAATACTCCTCACATATATTTACATGAATTGTGTATATATACCTTAATACTCCCACATAGTACCCCTTTTTAATGTAATGGAAAATAGTTATTTTAATTCTTAGGGTCAATTTTTATGTGGGTAAATGGAAAAAAATATGCTAGAAATACAAGATGCATAAAAAATGTTTTAAAGTCTTTATTGGGCTTGAAATGATGAGAGTTTACATAATTAATCATAAGGGGATGTTTTTAGTCACAGAAATGATCATTAGTATCGCACTAGAGTTAAGTAATCTTTATAGCAATATAAAAATGCCATTTCACCCTTAGATCTTACCGAGATTTTGTCTCTCTTTTATGCTCTCTGGCATTACAACACTCAGTAATTGAATGCTACTTAATAATGAGGGTGGGTAATGAAACCATCTAAGCTAATGTGTCCATGGAAATTTCTGAAGCACAAACCCCAAATATCACCACAGTATGTTGTGTTAGCCCAAAGCTAGGAAAAAGAGAAATTAAGTGCTATCATGGCAGTGTTTAAAAAATTATCCCCACTTTTAAAATTAATAGCCTTTGTTCTTCTTCTTCATTTTTTTCTTAACGATGTCTTAAGATGCAAATTCTAGAGTTCAGCCTGGGCTTACATTTTCATCAATCGCTTTGGTGGGGGCCATCATACATTTTAACTCTCCTTCCTCTCCTTCCTAAATTATAAGAATGTCTGTGGTGAGTTTTTTGAAAAACAGATGGCTCATATTTGATCTGTTTTGACAAAGAGACAATAATAGAGACAATTATTGAGTTCCATTTGCTCACATGAGAATAGAGGTCGACAGTCAGTGGTGTGGCCTCTGGAGTCAGAGCAACTTTGCTTGTATCTGGGTGCTGCCATTTACTTTCTGTATGACCTTGGGGTGGTTTGCTACCCCCCAGCGGGTGTTTCACCTGGAAAATGAGGATAAAAATGTTGTGGAGATTAAGTGAAGAAAAGGCAAGGTGTATACCACTGTACCTGACATGGAAAAGAAGTTTGATACATTTTTAACTATTATTTATAAAGTTGGCTAACCATATTTGAATGTTCAATGGAGTGAGTGAAATTATACTTTATTTTGACCCCCTAAACAAAAAGCCTGTGATAAGGCTTGTTGCAGATTTTTCAGCTTATTTGGTTAGAAATAATTTTGTCATCGTCTAACGCAAATCCCTCTAGAACTGACTTCAAAGACATTTGCATTTATAGAAACAAAAGCATACAACTGTGGTGTAGATGTTTTGACTTTTCTCTGATCTGCTCAGTGAAATGAGCCTTCAATTGAGATACATGTCTTCTTATCACAAATGTGTTCTCATAATGGCTTTTAGCAAATGTAACTTATTGAAAATAGGAAAAGCTGCCTAAAGTATCACTTAATGAAACACCTTTAAATTTAAAAAAGCAAGAATATCTCTTGTGCTTTCGAATGGAACTTAATTGGTTCTAAACATGAACAGTTGGATTTTGATCTCAGCATATATATAAAAAAGTTTGATTTTGACTATAAGACTGGTTTAAAATTTAACTGCAAGTAATTGATTTGTAAAATTTCAAAAGCAACTCTTTAATCTTTTACTAAAGTATTAATAAGTTAATAACCTTATTTCATTGAATTTGCTCTTTTATTATATAAATCCAGCTCCTTGAGTAGGTCCTTGTTCATTCAAAAAATATGCTCTTATTTTTTGAAATGTCGATCTTGCCACGTAAGAAAATGAATTTGTAGCATCTTTTCTTAGTTGCAATTTTCCATTAAAATTTACCTTTAAGTGAAAGTGAGATGGGGGCTAGAGAGTGAGATGTGAGGGAGAGTGACCAAGAAAAGATTTTTTAACCTCATATTCACATGGGCTCTGAATTTTAGCAAATTTGGTTTTTAAGAAGTAAATTCCAATTTTCTTTCATCTTTACTGACAATAGATACAGTTGGATAGAAGATCATCAGCTTCCTTTGTCTATGCATTTTTAAAAGGGTTTCTTTCATTACTATCACAGAGAAAAGAAATATAAATCATGTCTGCCCCATAATAGACTTCTCTATCTGGTCTTGTGTGGGAAACAGTTTATACAAACTTTTTCTGTGTCTACACCTTAATTATTAAATTTTTCTTGGAGCAGGTCATATATCACTTATCAAAATATTGACATCATCCATCTTAAGCCGGGGATGATTTTTGTTTTACTTTAAGAAAGGAAATTTTTAGAAGTTGAATTATATCTGTTCAGCACAGCATCTTATCTGTTAGAGAAGACTGGCATATTTAAATGCTGTAATGATGGGAAAAAGTATAGATCAATTGTCTTCCAATTTGAGATCAATAAGCTAACTGATTTGAAAGGAAAAGCAAAAACATATGAAGTTTTCACAATTTTTGATTCTATCAAAGATGATGACTATCTGAGGCTGTGCGCATGAATGAGAATAGCTATGTTTAGTAATTCATGAGACGTGGCTCTTCTGTCAGCTTTTAGAAACAGATCCCTGTAGTGGGCTAAAGGTAACTCTAACCTCACAGCCCTGTTATAGGATGGTCAACAAAGATTCCTGAGCATATACATTATAATTTGATTCTAGATATTTTTTAAAAAGTTTATTTCCTTTTAAAAGCTCAACTTTGGATATTAGACCTTCCAATAATTCATGACATCTTTAGATAGAGACTGTGACTTGGGACAGTGGAGAGGCTAAGATATTTGCTTTCTAGTTTGCTTGTGTGTCATCTATCTAACTGCATGAAAATGTATGGTATATGATAGCAAATTCGTTTGTTTTATTCAATGTTGAATCCTTAGTGCCTAAAGGGGAATTTGACACATAGTAGGGCCTCAATAAATATTCGTGGAATGATAACATCTACTGAAAAAAAAAAAAGAAAGAATCTGTTCAGAGATGAAGAAGGTATAATAATGGAGAGGCAATGCTGACTTCAACCACAGCAAGCAAGGAAATCCCAGTTTTCCTAGCCCTGAAGGTTTGGAGGTGGGCATGAGTGATGGTGCCAGGTTGAAACTGTGCAGGGAGTGTCAATTGGTTGTAGACAACCTCTGCTGTCACCTCGTGGTGACTGCAGTGTCTGGCTGCTTCCTACCTCCTCTGCCTCTTGGTCCCATGAGGGTTTCTTTCTTTCCCAGTTGTCAACATGAAGCCCGAGCTTTCTGGGTAATGAGCAGAACAATGATGTGGTTTGAGAATTCAGGTGGGCAGACACACCCAGTCATCAGTTCAGCATCTGTCTCCTTGATGGGCCTGATCCCACACAAACTCCTTAGTCTAGCTCAGCCTCATGTTCCTCACATTCCCCATCTGCATGTTTGTGTGGATAATAGTAGTATCTGGCTTGGCCTGCAAAGGATGAATGAGAAGATGGCGATAGGGGACCAAATGATAGACATTGTGTGGGTGGCTCATTGCTTTCAAGAAGCAAAATTTCGTGTAAAGGGGACTGTGAATGCATAAGACTGACTCATGAGAAGCCTTTGACAGTTCATGAGCTTCTGCTTCCATGTATGACTTTCCATTATTCCCAGTGTCAAGAAACTGAATAGGAGTAGAGAGCAAAGGAGATGGAAAGTGGAAAGACTCTGACCCTAACAAAGGATATGGAGTGAAGAAGTATAGATCTAGATTAGCAGCATCCCTGAACTAGCATCTTCCCAGAACTCTGTTCTTCGGGACCTGACATGAGCCAGACATGCATAACTCCCAACAATGAAGTGATCTACATGCAATCAGCCTTTTATAGTCTGGGCAGGGATCCCTGGGTGGCGCAGTGGTTTAGCGCCTGCCTTTGGCCTAGGGCACGATCCTGGAGACCCAGGATCGAATCCCACGTCGGGCTCCCGGTGCATGGAGCCTGCTTCTCCCTCTGCCTGTGTCTCTGCCTCTCTCTCTCACTGTGTGCCTATCATAAATAAATAATAAAAAAAAAAAAAAAAATTTAAAAAAAAAAAAATATAGTCTGGGCATTAAAGTTCTTTTACTATATTATCGTAGTTATTTCAGTTTTGCTGTTAAAGACATTTCTTCCCAGATTTTCTTTCTCCTTTCAAGTTGATTTTAAAAGGTTCGAACAGCATTTGCCATCAGGTATTCAGGTTGGGTTTGTCAGGCTGGTGCTTTGTAGGCTGCTTATGTCTTTTATGGTAGGAGAGTACGCAGCTGGGGAGAGGGCTGCGGTGCTTCACATGTGGTCTTGGGGTTCAAATGGACAACTTCACTATGGGGCAGGTAAGCAGTTCATCTTTCCAGAGAAAGAAAGAAAGAAAGAGTTTGACAAGCTTTTTCCCATTTAACTATTAATAATCCATTTGAAGACAAATAGAACTGTTTATTAAAATACCTACGCATAAACCTAGGCTGAGGCTACTAATTTTCCTGTATAGAATATGCAATTAGAACAAGATAATAAAGAAAATAAGCACCTAATTACAATTTGATGCCTTTGTCATTAACCTTCAACTGTTATGAATGTTAATTCTTTCCCTTGCTTCCTTTCCTTTGTAACTTTAAACAAAGATGGAAGCATTCAGGCTATTCTTTTTTACATATCTTTCCTCACACCCTCCATCTCTTCTCAGGTACTGACTCTTTGACTTTTAGAATTCAAATATTTTTAACTTCTAGAAGCCTAGAGCTTTCTCCTGCCTCTTTGCCTTCTCATGTTTGTATATGCCTTTCCTTCCATCAGGAAAGCCCTTCCTCGGTCACTTCTGATATTGAGATTTGGTTCAAACAACCTCTCTCCTCATTTAATGTGTATAATTCAATGGTTTTTAGTATATTCACAGAGTTGTACAGCCATCACCACAGTCAGTTTTAGAACGCTTTCATCACCCCCAGGAAAACTCTGTACCTATGAGCAGTCATTCTCCTTTTACTCCTCACCTGTCCTCACCTTAGCCAGAGGGAAGCACTAATCTTTTTTCTTGTCTCTAGAGGTCTGCCTATTCTGGGCTTTTCATATAAATGTCATTTGCTTTTAAACTACACCGCACATAATTAGAAGCAAAGAAAGTTCATTAAGTGCCAGATTCAAAAATGCACCCCTAAATATTTTGCCTTAACTCAGGAGAGAAGCCCACTGGAATGAGTCCTATTATTTTAATTATGGGATGATACAGATACCAGAACATCACAGATAAAATGTAACAAAGTACACTTCACCTGCTCTTTCAGAGAATCACTGTCAGTAAAAACATACCAAGAGGCAAAGTCACTTGGCTCCCCTCACATATTTTAGGGACTCAGTTGTGTTCAATTTGGATAAAATTCTGGAATTAAAAAAAGCCACCTCTTGGTATTATGTGCAAGCCACTTGCCTTCTCTTGTCATAACTGAACGCTGACATAAATCTTTTTTTAATAAAATGAACTATTAAAATTATTTCTTTCCTGAATGATGGCTGAAACAGATGTATTTTAATCTACAGGGCATAGAAAATGAAATTTACATGTCACTGAGGTCTCTCTGATTAATAAATGTTTTAAATAGAAAGCAAGCACTAAGCTAAACAAATATGAAACTATGCTGCTTTGCATAGGATTAAAAAAGTAAAATTAGAGGTCTTTTTCTCTACCAAAGAACTGATTTATAAGGTGAAGGTATCTTGCGCTATCAAATAGCAGTGATTTAGAATGTCATGAAAATGCTGCCTTACTGTTCTTTAAAACAACAAAAAGAAAAACAAAACCCTGCAACATATAGTTCAAAATATCACCTCTGCATTTCTAACTTGATCCATGTGCCTGGTAGGTAAGTGCCGATCTGACTGTAACACTAATACTGTAACATTTGCTCTCTTTTTGGGTGCTGATGAGCTAAAATAAATGCATTCCATTTAGGGCCTGGCTCTAAAATTTTACAAAGTTTTTTGTTGTTGTTGCTATAATAAAATATCATAAGGTTTATCTACATTTTGTTTATTACTGTCAGAATGTCCATGATTAAAAATGAGGAAATTAGAACTGCCCTTTAAAACGTATGGCAGACAATTTTTTCCCCTTTAAACACACACCACACACACACACACACACACACACACACACACACACACACATCCCAAACTTTTCCTGGGTGCTTTGAACTGTTGCCAAACTAGATAAGGGTAAAAATGACTGAGTTTTTCTAAATTGCTTGCATGGAAAAGTTTCAAATAACTTTCATGGACAGGTGGTTTAAACACACAGTGCCATGAATCCATCTCCCCCAACCAATTCATCCTCCCACCTTCGATGAGATAGATCATTGCTAGAATCAACCTTGGAAAAATAAAATGGCAGCTTGGATGACCTGACTTGTACCCTGAACACCACAATGCCTTGAAAGCTACTCTTTTCATTGTAGTCAATGGACTGAAAATACAGGAATTCTATTCCAAATTCACCTTTCTATAGTTAAAAATTGTGGTAAAAGTCATTTTTAAAAAAGTGTTTATAGGAAGGGCTCAGGTGCTACCCTAGTCTGATTAAAATGGATTGTGGGTCCCCCCTCCTGCTTTTAAATTGCAACAAGACAGACTCTGATATGATGCACAGATTTTTTTTTTAACAACAAACTGAGTTTTAGAATTATAATTTAGAGTGTATTGGATGTATCACCAAAAGACAGGGTGGTTGTGCAATTGTAAGGGAGTATTGTATTGTTGCTAGTCTGAGTAAATCTAAATCTTTTCAAGCTTTGGTTGAGTGGGTTAATTCCAGGACCTGAATTACAAGTGCAATTTGAATTACATTGCAAACGCTGAACTTCCTTCACTTTAGCGAAGTGCTTTCTTTTCCCCTTCTCAGACTTATGAATTCTAGCTATTTTGATGGTTTTCAAATGCTGAAATATTTCAGTTAGCTGTAAAAAATAGCAGTCCCAACTAGAAAAAGAGGAAAAGATTTTTCCACTTTGCCCCTTTGTTTATTAATTCCTCTCTCTCTCTCAGTCTCTCTCTCTCTCTGTCTCTCTCTCTCTCTCTCGATTTGCCTCTATTTTGTGAAATCTCCACTTCTAACATCAATTTAAGCCTTTAAAATTGTAGCAACCCCTGAACCATTCCAGGCAGTACAGCATTAACCCTTTGATTCAAGCATATTTTGTAGAAAGAGTGTCACAAACATGAAGAACAGCCTGGGCTTCAGGTTGGTGTAGGGTGGTGGTGGAGGACAAATGAACAGGTAAGAAATGAATATTTGATACAAATTGAGATTTCTGATTTGGGGATTCTCCTAAGCATCAACAAACAATGATACTTATAGTCTCTTAGAAACCCTGCGAAGTAGAGCCATAGGATGAAGCTGAATTTTATGGACAAAGAACAAAGACGTGAAGTGGATTGTTCAGAGCTTGAATTCCTGTCTCCCAGCCTGAGTCTCACCACTGGTCCTCCGTGTGGAGGAGGGACATGTCCAGGAAAGAGGAAACAACAGGCATGGGGTGGGACCCGGGGCTTCGGCCGCAATGCTAGAGATAATGTCAGGCATTTTAACACTTGGGAGAGGTGGTAGACAAACTGCCTGGTAATTATTTAAGAACATAGCAATTTATTTGTAGCATAAAGTCTAAGATCAAGCTGCTCAGGCATGACACTATAGTTTTCAGACTGTGGAGGTATTTATCTCCCGGCCCTCACAAAAGCAGTCTGAATAATTGTCGTCAGAAGACAAGAAAATACAGGTTCATATTGGGAGTTCAAAAGCTTGACAAATTTTTTAAGAGAACCTGTAAATGGGTACTAACACTGCAGAAAATTGCGGCAATCAAAGGCTTTCAGCAAAGAGCTAGAAATGAGTAATCAATCTAGAACATTGTATGCTATGGTGACAGTGTGTTTGGGGGGCTTTGTTCATCTGTGCCTGCATTTCTCTCCCAGGTTTAAAGTCCCCATCCATTACAGCACCTTTCCTGCACGGGATATTGGGGCCACTCATTTACTGAGGACCAAAGAGGACACTAGGAGACCCTGCCGGAAACCCAGGACACTTCTGTGTCCTCACTTAAGAGATTATCACTCCAAACAACACCACTGCAGATTTTCTCTGGCTTGCACATTATTGCTCTTCTTTTGTTTCTCTTGTTTTTCCAACATCACAGTTTAACTAAAGCAGATTTATCCAATCCAACCTTAGGCAACTAACAAAATGTTTCATTGCAACCACTGAATATTTACAGGAGATGATAGTGATATTTGAAAAAAGATAGTGAAATATATTATTTTCAACTTTCAAAAATATTTAAACCAGACACTATGCCTTTCTCCAAAAGTGAAAGGGAAAAACAGCTTTGAGGAAAACTATGCCAAAGGTCACAGATAAAAATAGCATGGAATTTCATTTTTTAAAAATCATCCAATGTTTTCCCTCTCAAATCTGTATTTTATAAAAATTCTTACTTCATTTATTTGAATAACTTCTATATTACACATAAATAATAGCAAATACATCTTCACAGAAACTTATTATATATTTCTACAAATCTATAACCTAGAATATGTCAAAGTACTACTGTTCAGTTAATCCAAGCAAAATGGATGTTTTTCAATTGGAAAACTTGAGAAAGTGTCCAAACATGTATTTGTGTCATCGGTTAACTAAAATATAGGCCAAATGCAGAATTCTATATTGATGGAAAATACAGTGACATTTGTTCCTCCTCTGTTTTCTTTCCATTTTAGGAAAACAGCATTATAAGGATAGAAATGATGCAATATTCAGGCAGTAACTTTGAAAACAAAGTCAGAGGTTGTAAAATTTAACGTTCTCATAACAGCATTAACTTACCCAGGTTGTACATATAGTACATTAAGGGATCGCATTTTGCTGTCTTCTATGTAATTGGAAATATTCTATATGTACAATTTGAGTGAGTTAATGTTTCTAGGAGAACCTTAACTTTTGCATTTCTTGACTTTTTTATGTTTGAATTTGTGGCTTTAACATTTGCATTAACATAGTTATTTGCATTTCATTACAGCTGAAGTTAGCATATTCAAGGACTAAAGTCATAAGTGAGTGTTTACTTAAAGATCTGTTTAAATGAAAATATTCAACTTTTTTTTTGGTTTACATATTTATGGTTGGAAGGCATACTTGTTTAAAACTGATTTTATTTTTTTGCTTGGTAACATAAATCTAACAATTTTTGTGAATGGCAAGTGCCCAAGAATTTGGCAACAGTTGAATAGGTGAGTAAATGAACAATTGCCACAATTTAGCAGCAATACAGAAATAGAAAAAAAAAGTGTTAATAAGATCAGTGGATTGTTTGAATTAAAAAGCAACTATCAGGAAACTTGTCCCAAAAAGGGAAGAATGTCTCAGCCTTTTATAATATCTTGCTGTTGGTTTTTGCTGTTCTAAATGTTCTTAACTGTGCTTTTTAAAATATTCTTCAGTTGAAAGGAAGAATCATATTTCTCCAATTTTGCATATAAAGAAAACAAGTTCCTAAGAGATCATCTGATTATCTCAAAGAGAAAAAAAGAGGAGAGGGTATGGTACACTGAAAAAAATTTGAAAGTCCAATTGTACTTTGATTTTTGGAAATCTATATCAAGATATAGATATAAATAAATGCAAAATGGAGCGGATAAGGAAGAAAACATTTTGTTTATGAAGAAAAATTTAGCATAGAAATCCCTTTGTCATATTGTAGACTCCATGCAGGCAGGAGCTGCTTTGTTTTTATATTCTAGTGTCTAGCACATAACTAGGGACATGTTAACTCTTTTTCTAAATAAAACAATTATACAAAAACATAGTGAATTGCATTACTCTATGTACTTCAGATTAGATTAACCAAAAATTATGTTTTCAGAGGCACAACTACTACTTAAGGAGTAGTTAGGTGGAGTGAAACCAACTCTGTCCTGTCTTAGGTTATGCTCCTTTAATATCGTAGGGAAGCAAATGTTGCCACCCTAAAATATGCCTCTTTGGCATGTTGCTTATTTTAAGCTGGCTATTTCTAAGAAACAGCAGACACAGGGGATGCTCTGAAAACCACGATTCACTTAACAGTTTAGGGGAAATTTCCATTCGCAAGCCTGTGTCCCTTTGGAACAGGAGGATGACTCTAAATCTCTAGGAGCTGTTACCAATGGAAAAGGCATGGACTTAAATCTGTGTAACAACCTTACTCTTTTTGTGCTTTTTCTGTGTCTTCTGGTTACCTTTCATAACTGACTCTCTACCCCTAACACCTTCTTTGTCTTCAGGCTGAAATGATATTTCAGGTGGCGGTTCCGGCCATTTAAGAGAGTTGCTCAATTTTCCTGGGTCTCTCCCATGCATACAGGAAGGAGGTTTACATGTTCTTAAACTATTGTTTTCCTTTTTTCTGTGAATCTGTCTCATATCAATTTGATTCTTAGACCAGCTGGAAGAGTTTTGAAGAGTATGAAAATGTTTTTCCTTTCCGAAAATATAGAAAACATTTTTAGGTATTTGTAAACATTGTGCATTAAAAAATGTATTGTAAGTTGTTATATATCTGTAGTAAGGATTTTTTTCTTAACTGAAAGTTTTTTTTTTTTTAAAGAAAACCTGAGAAGATGCAAAATCTCTAACAAAAATTTGAGTTTCAGAAAACTCTGAAGGACAAGAATTTCCTGTTCCCCTTAATGGGTCTTTCCAGTTAGACTAAAAATCAAATTGTCATGAGACAGATTAACAGGAGATAATCAAATTTGATTTTGTATTATGAGGAATCCACATCGACATGGAAATTCCAAAGACAGACAAAATGAGGTATTTATGTCATTCTGAACTAAGGAGAAGGGGAAGGAATCTGGAACTTTAAAGGTAAGAATGTGATTTACAGGAAAATGAAAAAGAGCAAATGGTTGGTAAACAAATGTGTGCTGGGACACTTTTGAAACAATGGGGCATAAAGGACTTTGATCAAGTAGGTCTTGTCAAGTTCCTCCCTGTCTACCATACCTTGTTTATATTATAATGTAGTTCTTTGTGGTGATAGGTCTCTTCCTGGAGCAGGTCCTCTATCTGAATTCTTTTCAGGCAGCTCAGCGGGGGGAGGTAGGGAGCTTTTCCTGAATCTGTTGGGTTTCAATGGCTCTTTACCTCAAAATAATCTTCATGCCAAAGTGACCTAACTTGGGGTGGCCTGCCTTTGGTCCCTACAAAACCATATTAGAGAAAAATATAGATGCTATGCAGAGCTAAGTTTTGTGGGGAAAGGGGAGAAAGCACATTTATCTATTCATTCAACAAATATTTATCGAGTACCTATTATGTGCCAGATGCCTGAATGCTGGGTATGCAGCAATGAAATAGACAAATTAAGCCTCTGCTCTGATAAGATTTACCATCTAGTGGGTAAGACAGTAAGAAAAAGAAAAGAAATACATGACTAAGATCATTTCACATAATTAAATGCTATAAGTAAAATAAAACAAGGTGGAAGGGAGCTATTTTAATTGGGTAGTCAGGGGAGGAGTGGTATTTTAGATTTGTTGATCAAGGAAGACTTCTCCCAGGAGGTCACACTTGATGTATGACACCTGAAAGATGGAAGATGAAGCTGCGTTGACATGTCATTATCACCCAAAGTCCATACTTTCCAATAGAGTTCACTCTTGGCATAGTATTTTCTATGGGTCTTTGACAAATGTATTGTAACATGTATCTACCATTATAGTATCATGCAGAGTAGTTACAAAAATCTCCAGTCTCTTGGCTAGTCATCTTTCCCTCTCCATAAATCTCAAGCAACTACCGGTCTTTTACTATCCCCAAACTTTTGCCTTTTTTAGAATGTCCTGTAGTAAGAGTCATATAGTATGTAGCCTTCTTACAGTATGTAGGCTTCTTTCACTTAGTAAGATGCATTTAGAGTTCCTCCATGTCTTTTCTTGGCTTGATAGTTCTTTTTTTTTTTTTTTTTTTTTTTTTAGTGCTGAATAATATTCCATTGTCTGGGCAGACCACAGTTTACTCTGGCAATTTGTTTTTTCATTTAGCCAAATATGTGCCAGCCAGTGTGTTTGTTGTGGGGGATACAGTTATTAGCTAAATAAATCTAGGCTGTGTCACTCAGTCTAGTGGGGAAGATAGATGCCAAGTAATTAATAGAAAGAATGAATGTAAAGTTACAAGCAGGTATGTGCTCTAAAGGGCTGGATCACCTTTTGTGTAAAGAAAGCCTTGGAGTCGGGAAGGGATTTCCTGACAAAATGGTAATAACCTGGAGTAGGGTCTAGATAAAGTGAAGAAGGAGGCAGTGGGGGAGAGAAGAATATTCCAGACAAAGGAAGCTTGGCTCATTCAAAGAACAGAAAGAAAGTCTAAGAGGCTAGAGCACAGCTCTCAGCGGGAGGCAGGGTACCTGAATGAGTGGGACCCTGTGGGCTGGGGGAAGGTCACACTGTCATCCGAGGAGCAGTGGGAAGGCCCTGTTGTGTTCCAAGCAGAAGAATGTTGTGGCAGATGAGTGTGCTGGAAGAACAGAGAGGCTGGTGAGCAGAGGAGGGCAGGGAGGAGACTTTTCAGTTGTCCTCACAGCAGCACCAGTGGTTTGAATGCCTGAGGTGGGAAAGGAGATAGGGAAGGTAAGCAGGTTGGAGAGCTATTTTGGAAGTGAAATTGAGTGGGGGCAAGCAGTCAGGGAGGAGGAGAATGAAAGAGGTCTTTTGGGTTTCAGACTGGAACAAGATGGACTGAGACAGGGAGCATTAGATGAGGATCAGGATTGCCTATAAAATAATCTAGTCACCTTTTCTTAAATTAGGAAAAATGTATCATGGGGCTGCTATCAGGTATATCCAGACTTTACAACCAAAGAAGACAAATCCTTGCTCAAATTGTAAAGAGGAAAACTGTCTGTCAGGGCCAGTGCTTAACAGAGGAACTGTAAGTAACAGAATTAGACATGGAATTCTTTTTCTTGTTTTGGAACTCAGTAACTGAGCAAAAGTGAGACTCAGGCAAATATTAGTAGAGCTTTACTTGTTTTTAGAATCAGCAAGATTTGTAAAATAGCATCATATTTTCCTCTAACTTTTAAAATAGATGATCACTTGTAATAAAATGAAAATAGTACTTATGAAAAGCATAATATATATTTAGGATGGGGTTACATGATGTTGTTTGCATGATTTATTTCCTATAATACTAAAAACACTCAAGAACAGTTATTAAATAAATATTCCATTTCATCTCCAGTGCTATGCTGCTAAATGTCTAACAACTGGCTCTCCAGGGAAAGCAGAGAGCTCTGTTTGTGCTTTTGCCGATTTCCTTGTCCGCGGTGTAAATTTTCCCATCATGGCCAATTCAAACTACCAGCATGACATCACTGAAGAGGTGTGCACAACCCTTTCCCAAGTTCCTGTGAGCCAGCTCCAGCGCACTATTGAATCTCCCTTTTATTATTAGGAATTTAGGTGTTAGGAAGTAAGAAACTTACCCAAGCCCACAGAGAGTAAAAGTGGCAGAGTGAGAATTTACGCAACAGCAGAGATCCTGAAGCCCAGGTGTTTAACTGCTATGCCATATACACCAAGAATGGAATCATAATGTTGAAAGTTTGATGCAACCGAGGGTTCATTTAAGTCCAATTTCTTTTTAACAACCAAGAAAACTGAACCCCAAAAGGTTTTTATTGATCTCCTCAAGATTAAAAGGCTGTTCATTAAAAATGCTGAGCCTATAACCCAATTCTTTGGTCACTGCCCTATACTATGCTATAGCTGGTTGGTTTTTGTGAACCTCCTCCACAAAATGTTTAAATAATTTCTTTTATTAAAAAAACAACTGTTGGAGATGTTTTTCCTTCCACATATTTGGAGTGAAAAATCTCGTCATCTGGCAATGCAACTTAACAAAATTACCCTGCTTGGCAGTTAATTAATTGTGTACAGAATTCCTAAAGCACGGACATCATAATAATAGTCATAACCATGATCATTTGTTTTGCACATAGTTTATTTTACACAAAGGCAATAAACTATGGAGACTTAAATATGCTCCCAGTCATATGTACTGTAATAGGTACATGTGTGTGTGTGAATGTATAATTGTAAAGCAACAAAGAAACCATTGTGTAACTAGTTCTATAACTAGTTGCATAACTAGGGGCATAACTAAAAATCGAACCATGTTTGGAGACTCTAAAAGCCCATTCCTTAAGAAGCTGGTCTAATGCAATTCCAGCTCATTTTAGGGCCATGCAAGTGACACATTTTGCTTTAATCTCAAATTTAACGGTTTAAAAGCAAAGGAGGGAAGAAAATGAATAATGGATTGAACATAAGCATGACAATAAAATTGCAGAACTTCTAGTGAAATCTCAAAACACGTTTGGTCAAGTTACCCAACCCTTCCTAAATTAGGGAAAATAGCTACTCATCTCACAGCAGCAGTGTTGTTAGTGAAAAATAATTAGCAATGCTATTTCTGTCTGCAACTGTTATTACTAGAAGGATTCTGAATTTCAAGGAGACTCCAATTCCGAAAGCAATTAATGATTGAAAATGTTACTATTTATAAGATTTTATTTCCATAATTTTTGACCAAAAGTTTTAAAAAACAAAGCAAAACTATGCCACATGCAGAGCAACATTTTATTTTCTTGATAATTAACCAGGAAAGACTTGCTATTGGTTGCTTCCTAAAAGGTTTTATTTTTTTATCTTGCTCTTTAAATCAAATTATAACCTAGTGAGTATGGAAGTAAGAAGCATTCTAAGAGTTACATGTGAAACTTATTAAAGAAAAGTGACTTTTATTAAGGGAAGTGGTACATTACACTTTTAAGGGTTTAAATTTGGCCTATTAATGTTTCTACAGCACAGCAGGTAGACTTGCAGTCTTAGAAAGAAAGTACGAACTGTGTATTATTCTGTTTTTAAAATGTGCTCAGTACAGACTGGGCCTATGGAAATATGACACTCAAATTAACATCAGACTGAAGGAAAGCATGAGATAAAATGAACATCTTAACTATGTGCTTGAATGTTGTAGATGTTCCTGGGGAGAATCTTTGACCTTTTTTTGGAGCTGGCACTTTAAGCCTGGGGACAAATAGTTGCATTTTTGACAATCATGTAAAGATTACATTGGAGACTGAAGATGTGAGACCCTTTCTCTGTCAGAATGTAGAATTAAACCCACATCAAAAGCATTTCGAGAAATGGAAGATCGGTGGGACATACTCAGTAAAAAAACTCTTAATGAGTAGATAGACTACTGTATACCTTCTGTGATGTGTGTCAACTTAGCCTTGACATAGCCAGTTCCCAATTTTCTGTGCAAGATAGAATAAGTGTAACAAGGATAATTGAAACCCACAGATAATCAATCCTTGAGCTCCATTTTAACTCTCAATTGTAACTGATTGCCTTGCAAGCCTTTCAAGAGACCCAAGGAAGAGTTGCAATTCCTCTTCATGATGTTGGCTCATCAGCATATCCTGAAAGTGTTGGGAAACCATGAAATAAATAGACAGAGGTGGTATCATTCAGGGGCCTGGCAGGAAACAGATGGTATAGTCAGAAGGCAATTTAAAAGAGTTGAACGAAGAGACCATTTTCAAAGATGTGTGTAGGGTCAAGGGAAGCCAAATGGCTGAGGAAACATCCTGGGGTTAGCAATGACCAGGAGCTGTGTCCACCCCCAGGGACAAAGGAGCAAGAGGACAGAGCTGAGAGTGGAACCAAGCAGTTTGGCAGGGTCTGTGGTCTTCCCTGCAGCAAGGCAATCACTGGCACCCAGAGCTCCACGGCGCAGAGGCCAGGGCAATAAACACCAAACCTCTCTCTCCTCTTGCCCTCTGATCTCTTGCCAGTGCCTCCCACTGGCTAAACCCATCTGGAAGCCAGAATGAAAAGAAAGTTGTTGATGTGGTCTACAAATGTCAGGTTCCTACGGCACAGAGCAGGGTGAAGGGTGAAGAGTGAATCTGGAGGGACAAACAATATGTAATGCAAAGGAGATAAGGAAAACTATCTCAGGGAGGTCAACTAGTCATGGTTACCAGTCCGTGCATTTGAATGCAAGATCACATCTTTTAGGAGAGATACTTGTAGAAAACCAGTCATGATAGGATGTAAAAGAAAAAAAAAATTCTGCAGGAAATGGAACATCTGCACTACATAACATGTAAATATTGAGGACGTAGACTTTCATGCTTTAGAGGGAGAGAGAGGTTTGGTTTCCCAAACCAATAAGAGGTTTCCTCCTTATTAGGGGGAAATTAGTGCTCATTTTGCTGTTTAAATTTTGGGGAATAGAACAGCTTAGCAGTGATTACATCAACTTTTATCAACAGGGAGTCCTGAGGCATTCCTTGATGAAATCTGAACACATGACCATTCTGAAGGCCAATTTGAAAAGCAGAAGTTTCCATTGTTCCTTCTGAAATTCAGACCCAGCATTAAATATCCACGCTCCTATATTTCAGTGACTCATGAGAGAGACAATGTTGTTTGTATCATTAGTTACCAAAAAAGATCCTAAAATAAGCTTTTCTTGAGATTCAGATATTGCAGGAAACTGAATTGTACCTCAAAGTGTTACAACAGTATTATAAAGTATTATGGCTTAACTATTTTAGTATGTTTATGGATTAAACAACATGAAGAAGCCCGTGTTAATGCAGCTTTCTCTATCTTAGTGGGAATGATGCTGTTCTAGAGATTCCGGGAGTGATGTAAACGTGCAGGAGAACATGATTGCCCATTTCCCCCATTCCTGTCCACTTTCCATGACAGGCTACACCCTGTCACAGTCCCAAGCCCAATCCTACCTACACTGCATGTGTTGTAACTTTTTTGGCTCACTATTTGTTGAGGGCTAGAATAAGTTTCACTATCTCTGAATCTCAAGTGCTGGGGTGAGCCCCTAGTGCCTAGAACTTCCCTGACCCCAGTAGTGGGTTCTCACTTTTGGAAACAAGTCAGATTTAAAGCGGTAAATTTTCATAGTGCTATGCTGAACTTCAACTTGCTTGACCAAGAAATTGGCGCTTTCCCTAGCCTTTGCCAGACCTACTCTCTCCTCCTGACTATGATCTCATCATCTTTCCTGCTGTTCTTCTGGGCTTCTGCTGCTGGGCTCTGCCCCCGTACTGGGCCTCATATAAGCCATTTGCCCTTTTGTTCATCTCTGTATTCTTGCCCCCATTCCTGTCCAATTGCCCTAACCTATGGGACTAGGCTTCTGTCTCCAAGGCAAAATTGGCTCCCCACTGAGATGGATGTGCAGAGAGACTGAGCAGAAACACAGTCACCTCTCCATCCTGAGGATTTCTGCCACCTGACTTCTTCTATTAGTTTCTCACTTGCTGAATTAGATGTTTTATGTTTTACAGTGTTACCGGCCTCCCAAAAGCCTGAGTTTGCTAAAGCCCTGCTAACCCTGCTAAGGTCAGTCCCACATCAGGGTTAGTGATGGTACCTGTCCAATCTATCTGGTCCCAGTGTCCTTCTCCTTTTTATTGTCCAGTGCTGCTAGCATTTCCACTCACCTGGAGGTTAACTCACCTTTTGTATGACAGATTGCCTCAGATAAATAAATTCCCTATTTTCCAAGAATTGATTGTATTCCAGTAGGATATGATGTTAAAGTGTTAATCTCTTGAATAAGAGACACACTAGAGGGCTAGAACTTTATTATTTGCTCTGAAAATGTCATGTAAGTTTAGGAAACTTTAAACTCCTCTTTGGTTATTTCATTAGGAAAAAGTAATCTCATTTAACTGGCACTTTTACATCTACATTCCTGCTTTTAAAACAGTGAAGTGAGTGTTCTACAGCTATGTAAAGAAACACATTATCAAAGCATTAGGAAATGATTAAACTGACATTTTCTTAAGAAAACGAAAGGAGCAGGAAAAAGCCATTCTAAAAGGACTGAGTGCTACATACTCCAGATATTATCTGCAGTGCTTACTCAGGGATCTTTAAAGAAGCTTATTACCAAGTACCCTAAGAAGACAAGTGTGGATGTGTACAGATCAGAGGAATGCAAGTTAATGCACCTGCCAGATTTTACTATCGTACAAAGTATGTCAATCAGCACTCAGACCTTGCATTTAAAAATGTGTTCTTTCAGGTTTTCTCTGTGCTGTATCATTCATAACTTAATCCTCCAAGTCAGTAATCATTCCGTGTTGCCAATTGTCATAAATGGCATATGTACACACACACACACACAGGTCTCTTGAGGTTATTAACAATCTTTTCTGGACAGAAATATTATGAAACATGAAAAAGTTAGAATCTTGACTATCTCAACCATTCAAACATTTTCTTTTTTTCTTTTTGTATATTTTTTTATTGGAGTTTGATTTGCCAACATATAGCATAACACCCAGTGTTCATCCTGTCAAGTGCCTGCCTCAGTGCTTGTCACCCAGTCACCCCATCCCCCCAGCCACCTCCCCTTCCACTACCCCTTGTTCGTTTCCCAGAGTTAGGAGTCTCTCATGATTTGTCACCCTGATTTTTCCCTCTCATTTTTTCTCCTTTCCCCTATAATCCCTCTCACTATTTTTTTATATTCCCCATACGAGTGAAACCATATGATGATTGTCCTTCTCTTATTGACTTACTTCACTCATCATAATACCCTCCAGTTCCATCTACATCGAAGCAAATGGTGGGTACTCATCGTTTCTATTGGCTGAGTAATATTCCATTGTCTATATATACCACTTTTTCTTTATCCATTCATCTTTCGATGGACACCGAGGCTCCTTCCACAGTTTGGCTATTGTGGACATGGCTGCTATAAAATTGGGGTGCAGGTGTCTCGGTCTTTCACTGCATCTGTATCTTTGGGGTAAATCCCCAGCAGTGCAATTGCTGGGTCATAGGGTAGCTCTATTTTTAAGTCTTTGAGGAACTTCCACACAATTTTCCAGAGTGACTGTACCAGTTCACATTTCCACCAACAGTGCAAGAGGGTTCCCCTTTCTCCACATCCTCTTCTACATTTGTTGTTTCCTGTCTTGTTAATTTTCCCCATTCTCACTGGTGTGAGGTGGTATCTCATTGTGGTTTTGATTAGGATTTCCCTGATAGCAAATGATGTGGAGCATTTTCTCATGTGCTTGTTGGCCATGTGTATGTCTTTGGTGAAATTTCTGTTCATGCCTTTTGCCCATTTCATGATTGGATTGTTTCTTTCTTTGCTGTTGAGTTTACTAAGTTCTTTATAGATCTTGGATACTAGCCCTTTATCTGATACGTCATTTGCAAATATCTTCTCCCATTCTGTAGGTTGTCTTTTAGTTTTGTTGACTGTTTCTTTTGCTGTGCAGAAGCTTTTTATCTTGATGAAGTCCCAATAGTTCATTTTTGCTTTTATTTCCCTTGACTTCATAGATGTATCTTGCAAGAAGTAGCTGTGGCCAAGTTCAAAAAGGGTGTTGCCTGTGTTCTCCTCTAGGATTTTGATGGACTCTTGTCTCACATTTAGATCTTTCATCCATTTTGAGTTTATCTTTGTGTATGGTGAAAGAGAATGGTCTAGTTTCATTCTTCTGCATGTGGATGTCCAATTTTCCCAGCACCATTTATTGAAGAGACTGTCCTTTGTCTAGTGTATTGTCTTTCTTGCTTTGTCGAATATTAGTTGACCATAGAGTTGAGGGCCCATTTCTTGGTTCTCTGTTCTGTTTCATTGATCTATGTGTCTGTTTCTGTGCCAGTACCACACTGTCTTGATGACCACAGCTTTGTAGTACAACTTGAAATCTGGCATTTTGATGCCTCTGGCTCTGGTTTTCTTTTTCAATATTCCCCTGGCTATTTGGGGTCTTTTCTGATTCCACAAAAATCTTAAGATTATTTGTTCCAACTCTTTGAAGAAAGTCCATGGTATTTTGATAGGGATTGCATTGAATGTGTAAATGGCCCTGGGTAGCATTGACATTTTCACAACATTAATTATTCCAATCCATGAGCATGGAATATTTTACCATCTCTTTGTGTCTTCCTCAATATCTTTCAGAAGTGTTCTCTAGTTTTTAGGGTATAGAGCCTTTATACCTTTGGTTAGAAATCTAACCAAAGGTATTTACCTTTGTATAGGTATAGGTATCTTCCTAGGTATCTAATGCTTTTGGGTGCAATTATAAATGGGATTGACTCCTTAATTTCTCTTTTTTTTTAATCTCATTGTTAGTGTATAGAAATGTCAATGATTTCTGGGCATTGATTTTGTATCCTGCCACATTGCCGAATTGCTGTATGAGTTCTAGCAATCTTAGGGTGGGGTCTTTTGGGTTTTCTATGTACAGTATCATGTCATCTGTGAAGAGGGAGAGTTTGATTTCTTCTTTGCCAATTTGAATGCCTTTTTATTTCTTTTTGTTATCTGATTGCTGAGGCTAGGACTTCCAGTACTATGTTAAATAACAGTGGTAAGAGTGGACATCCCTGCATGTTCCTGATCTTAGGGGAAAGGCTCCCAGTTTTTCCCCATTGAGAATGATATTTGCTGTGGGCTTTTTGTAGATGGCTTTTACGATGATGAGGAATGTTCCCTCTATCCCTACATTCTGAAGAGTTTTGATCAGGAATGAATGCTGTATTTTGTCAAATGCTTTCTCTGCATCTGTTGGGAGAATCATATGGTTCTTGTTTTTTCTCTGTTGATATGATCTATCACGTTGATTGTTTTACGAGTGTTGAACCAGCCTTGCATCCCGGGGATAAATCCCACTTGATCATGGTGAATAATCCTCTTAATGTACTGTTGGATCCTATTGGGTAATATCTTGTTGAGAATTTTTGCATCCGTGTTCATCAGGGATATTGGTCTATAATTCACCTTTTTGGTGGGGTCTTTGTCTGGTTTTGGAATTAAGGTGATGCTGGCCTCATAAAACAAGTTTGGAAGTATTCCATCCCTTTCTATCCTTTGGAACAGTTTTAGTAGAATAGGTATTGTTTCATCTTTAAATGTTAGAATTCCCCTGGGAAGCCATCTGGCCCTGGACTTCTGTGTCTTGGGAGGTTTTTGATGACTGCTTCAATTTCCTCCCTGGTTATTGGCCTGTTCAGGTTTTCTATTTCTTCTTGTTCCAGTTTTGGTAATTTGTGGTTTACCGGAAATGCATCCATTTCTTCTAGATTGCCTAATTTATTGGCATATAGCTGCTTACAATATGTTTTTAAAATCGTTTGTATTTCCTTGATATTGGTTGTGATCTCTCCTTTTTCATCTGTGATTTTATTGAGTCTTTTCTCTTTTCTTTTTAATAAGACTGGCTAATGGTTTATCTATCTTATTAATTCTTTCAAAGAACCAACTCTTGGTTTTGTTGATTTGTTCTATAGTTCTTCTGGTCTCTATTTCATTGAGTTCTGCTCAAATCTTTATTAATTCTGCTTGGTGTAGGTTTTATTTGTTGTTCTTTCTCCAGTTCCTTTAGGTGCAAGTTTTGCTTGTGTATTTGAGTTTTTTTCCAATTTTTTTGAGGCATGCTTGTATTGTGATATATTTCCCTCTTAGGACTGCTTTTGCTGTATCTCAAAGATTTTGAACGGTTGTATCTTCATTCTCATTAGTTTCCATGAATCTTTTTAATTCTTCTCTAATTTCCTGGTTGACCCATTCATCTTTTAGCAGGATGCTCTTTAACCTCCATGTGTTTGAGTTTCTTCCAAATTTCTTCTTGTGATTGAGTTCTAGTTTCAAAGCATTGTGTTCTGAAAATATGCAGGGGACAATCCCAATATTTTGGTAACAGTTGAGACCTGATTTGTGACCCAGTATGTGGTCTATTCTGGAGAAAGTTCCATGTGCACTTGAGAAGAATGTGTATTCAGTTGTGTTCAGATGCAAAGTTCTGTAGATATCTGTGAAATCCATCTGGTCCAGTGTACCATTTAAAGGTCTTGTTTCTTTGATGTTGTACTTAGAAGATCTGTCATTTGCAAAAAAGTGCCATGTTAGAGCCTCCTACTACTAGTGTATTATTATCTAAGTATGTCTTTACTTTTGTTATTAATTGATTGATATACTTGTCAGCTCCCACATTAGAGGCATAAATATTCATGATTGGTCTTCTTGTTGGATGGATCCTTTAAGTATGATATAGTGTCCCTCTTCATCTCTTACTACAGTCTTTGGGATAAACTTTAATGTATCTGATATGAGGATTGCTACCCCCAGCTTTCTTTTGAGGACCATTTGAATGGTAAATGGTTCTCCAACCTTTCATTTTCAGGCTGTAGGTGTCCTTAGGTCTAAAATGAGTCTCTTGTAGACAGCAAATAGATGGATTGCTTTTTTATCCAGTCTGAAACCCTGTGTCTTGATGGGATCATTTAGCCCATTCATGTTCAGAGTTACTATTGAAAGATATGAATTTAGTGTCATTATAATACCTATTCAGTCCCTGTTTTTGTGGATTAGTTCTTTGGGCTTCCTTTTTCTTTTACAGAGTCCCCCTTAATATTTCTTGCAAAGCTGGTTTGGTGGTCACATATTCTTTCAGTTTCTGCCTATCTTGGAAGCTCTGTATCTCTCCTTCTATTCTGAATGACAGCCTTGCTGGATAGAGTATTCTTGGCTGCATGTTCTTCTCATTTAGTACCCTGAATATATCCTGCCAGCCCCTTCTGGCCTACTAGGTCTCTGTGGAGAGGTCTGCTGTTAATCTAATATTTCTCTCCATATAAGTTAGGGATCTCTTGTCTCTTGCTGCTTTAAGGATTTTCTCTTTATCTTTGGAATTTGCAAGTTTCCCTATTAAATGTCGAGGTCTTGAATGGTTTTTATTGATGGGGGAGGGGGGGAACTTCTCTGTCTCCTGGATCTGAATGCCTGTTTCCCTCCCCAAATTAGGGAAGTTCCCAGCTATGATTTGTTCAAATATGCTTCCTGGCCCTTTGTCCATCTCGGTGCTCTCTGGAACCCCAATTATAAATAGATTTTTCCTTCTGAGGCTATCATTTATTTTCCTTAACCTTTCCTCATGGTCTTTTAATTGTTTTTCTCTTTTTTCCTCAGTTTCCTTCATTGCCATCAACTTGTCCTCTATGTTGCTCTCTCTTTCTTCCATCTCATTAACCTTCATTGTTAGGACCTCCAGTTTGGATTGCATCTCATTTAATTGATTTTTAATTTCGGCCTGATTAGATCTAAATTCTGCAGTCATGAAGTCTCTTGAATCCTTTATGCTTTTTTCCAGAGCCACCAGTAGCTTTATGGCTGTGCTCCTGAATTGGCTTTCTGACATAGAATTATAATCCAAACTCTGTAAGTCTGTGGCAGAGAGTACTGTTTCTGATTCTTTCTTTTGTGGTGAGTTCTCCCTTCTAGTCATTTTGCTCCATGCAGAGTGTTTGTATGAGCGGGCTGAGTCAAGAATATCAACCACGACCTAAGTAAATTTCACCCTAGATGATTCTGATGAGGTCAGAGACCAGAAATTGAAAACAAAGACCAGAACTAAATAAAACAAAAGAACCACTAAAGTGTAAAACAAATTTTAAAATAAAGTAGTCTAAAATAAAAGGCCAGGAATCCCAAAGAAGAAAAAAAAAAAAAAAGAAAAGAGAAAAAAGAGAAAAGCAAAAGTAAATAGGAGAAAAAAGAAAAAAAGGGGGAGGTACTGGGAGATGGTGGTGGTGATGAAGTTGTAGTGGAAGGAGAATGTCTACCTGAGGGGTCCTAGAGGATGATCCTCTTGGTTCTGAGTATATTAAGTTCTGTACGTTATCAGATGATTAATTCCAAATTTACATAAGCCAGAAATACTTGTAGAGAGCCCCACCATTGACCACCAAAACACAAATGAGGTTAAAACGGGGGCAGAATGAAGAGGGAGTATAATCTCACAGAATGAAGGAGCACAGTATTCCACTTGGTTCTGGGTGCACGCTTGTCATGTTTTAGAAGGTGTCAACTTCTGCCATTGTAGAACTAAATGAGGCATAGAAAACAAAAAAAACACAAAACAACAACAAAAAACCATATCTTGTATATCTCCCCAAATTAAGTTGAGTATGTTGAAGGGAATCTAGAAGTGGAAAATATTTCCAGGACCTGTAATTGTAGAAATATGAAAGTTAAAAAGGAAGAAACTTAAAAATGAAGAAGTGGTAAAATATTGTAGTTAAGGTGGGAAAAGAGAAAAAAGTGGGAATTTATAGTCTGATATAAAAACAAGTTGTACTGGAAAAGGGGTGAGAAAAGGAGGGGGTACCCTCTAATTGTATATACTGTGAATCCCTCGACTTCCCCTGGAGCTTTCCAGCGCTGCTCCGCCAAGAACTTGCTCCTCCCCGTCCTTCCAGCGGGTCTTCCGGGGGAGGGGCCTGCTGTGCTGACTCTCAGGTGTGTGCACCTGGGGAGATGCTCCCCCTCCGGGTAGCTGTGTACCCCGAGGCCCCTGTTCCCTGGCGGCCGCCCCTCCCAGGCACAGCGTGACACCAGGAGGGACACCACCACTGGCGGCGGCCGCCCCCCAGCCCTGGAGTCAGCTCCCCCGTAACCACCGCAGCAACCAGTCCGCAGGGGCCTGGATGCTCGGGGGGCGGGGGGGGGGGGGCGCTGCCCCGCACAGCTCGGGGCCCGGGGCAGGAGCGTCCCCGCTGTCCCGGGCCCTCCCCGCGCCGCCTGTCCCGGGGGAGCAGGGTCCCGGGCTGTGTCCCCCGCGCCCTGGGCAGCCCCCTCCGCCCGGAGCCCCCGCCCGCCCCCCGGCTCCGGCCCTTCCCCGAGCTCGGCCCGCTCTCCCCCGGGCGCCCTCCCGCTAGCGGCTCCGCTGCCTCCTGCGGTCCCGCCCGAGCTCCCTGCGAGCGCCCTCCCGGCGGGAAGACTCCGGGGATCGTCGCGGCCCCGCCCCGCTGGAGGCGGCTTCATCTTTGCCCCCTTCCCGCCGCGTCTGTCGTGTTCCGGCCGCTCTCCCTGCAGCTCTCAGGCCGAGTTCGGAGCTGGTCAGGACGGCTGGACAGTTCTGCAGCGGCGCGGGGGGCCGGGGGAGGTGAGGGCCCTGCTCCCCCGACACCTTGCCCCGCCTCCTGGTCAAACTCTGTCCTCTGGCTGGCATTTAGTAAGCATTTGCTCTGTGCTAGGCACCACTTTTCGCTCTTTCATGCAGCTATCTCAGGTGATCTGTATTGCAAAGTTCCAGGATGTAAAACCAAATTGGAGGGAAGCAGAGTCTTCTACCGAAGAGGAAAAATAAACTAAACTACTGAAACATAAGCTAGACCGACTTCATTAGGAGAACCTTTCTGGCAGTGAGGCAACTAGCCCCAAGAGAAAGGTCAGGGATGGCCGACAGTGGCTGTGAATGGTCCGCCCTCTTTCTAAGGCCTTGGCCAGGGAGTCTGGGGGAACAATGCCAGATAGATACATGCTTTTTCAACATACGGGAGAGGGAGAGTGATCAGATTTGGTAATTGTTCATTATATGTTGATAGGGACATTTTTCAAATTTGACCACTGATGTCTCAACAGCAACTGACATAGTTGAACACACTCTCCTTCTCCAGATGCTGTGTTTCCTTGTTTTTGTTTTTTTTTGTTTTGTTTCTAACACATTGTTGACAGATTGCCCTCTACCTCCCTGACTACTCATTCTCAAGGTTACTTGCAGTCTCCCCCTCCTCTTCCCTTTCTTTGAAAGTCATCTTTCCTGAGGGCTCTGCCCACAGAACTCTTCTCATTTCACACTCTCTCTAGGAGACCTTCTTTATCTCTGGGCCTCTAAGACATCGAATCTCTTCCTGAGCTTCAGACCCTATAGCTTACAACTATATTACCTTCTTTGGGTAGATGTCTGAAGACTCAACAACATATCCAGAGCCAAGCTCATCATCCCCTTAGGCTCTCCACCTCATTCTAGAAAACCTGCTTTGGGTAGTCACTATCTTGGGAAGAACCACCATCATGTATTCATGGGCCCTAGACATCCTGGGTGTCACTCTTGACTTTTTTTCAAAAAAAGTCTGCACATTCTCTAAGCTAACGTCAACCACCAGGTCCAGTTATAAGTCTAACCTATCACACTTTCTACATTCATCTTCTCACCATCCCCACTGCCATCACCCACACTGTCAGTCCATGTAAGAGGAAACCCTCATAAAGCAAATAGAGTAGATAATGAGAAATTGGAAAACTTAAGAGGGCACAAGACTAAGAATTTTGAGACCTGCATTCTTCTCTTCCCTTTGTCATATCTGGCCAGAAGGATGAAAAAGATGTCTTAAAAAGCAGCGGTATTGGGTTTTTGAGGCTAGGGGCTAGTTGTGCCTTATTTGTCTCTTTTTTGTAGAATATAGCACTACTATATGTTTTAATAAATGTTTGTTGAATGAAGGACCAGGATCAGAGACCATTCATTAATGTAAAATTTTAACAAAGTTCAGAAATTTTTGTCTCTAGAAATAGACATTTTTAGGTAAAGGTGGAATAAAATTAAACAAGTGGATAAAGTGGTATAGTGGAGTGAATGGAATCTGTAGTCTCTTCTAAGATCCTTAAGGGGAGATATGTAATGTGATAATTAAGGAAAATCCAGGAGCCAGCTATAGACTTTCTAGATTTTACTATTGTACCAAGTTTATCAATCAGCACTCAGACCTTGCATTTAAAATGTGTTCTTTCAGATTTTCTTTGTGATGTATCATTCATAACTTAATGTTCCAAGTCAGTAATGCTCCTGTGTTGCCATGGACTGTGTGCAGCATTAATGATTGTGCTGTAATTCCGTGTGAAGGGAACAGAGTCCATTTGTTTTTATTTTGTCTTCTTATGGTTTTGGATTAGTCTTTTTGGTCTAGTTTCCCAGAGGCAGACCCTGAGGTGAGGATTCATGTTCATGTGATTGGTTAAGAGTGTTCCTAAGAAATACTTACAGGGAACAGGAGGAAGCAGGACAGGGAAGGGAGAGAAGCCATATAAGGGTGTAATTCCTGTGAAGGGCAGCTTTCACTTGATGCCGCGAGACATTCTGGAATGTAGATTTTGTTTCTAAACTGTCCCAATCTGATGGAAAGGATCTGGGTATCCTCTGAAGAAGCATGACAAATGTGCAGATGTAGGCACTGTAAGAGGTGACTAAAGGCAGGACAGAGCCCATGAAAATGGAAAAAATTTGGGAAGGAATCCGTAACTGTTGGGGGCACTGACAGGATTTCCTGTAGTCTGTCATCTTTAGATATTCCTGACTTTCTAGTATTGATTGTTTGATTAAAATTGTAATTGTCACCTACACTGAATGAAGAAAACACAATTGTAATAGTTGGCAATTGCTGTTTTGAGAGTCCACACTTGTTTGTCCTACCTCGGGATGGTGTGTGGTTAGGGCTGGTTCTTCCTTTTGGTTGGAATGGCCACCCCACCCTCAGAATAACTAACCTGTGTTTTCAGGAAAAGGCCAGAGGAGATCCTTGAAGCCTTGTTCATTTTTGAGACAAAAATATGTTTGTTTCAACAGTAATCTCCTATAGATAGTTTCTTTTGCATTGTTTAACCCAAAATGCTTTTTGAGGGAGAGAGAAGTGGGAGAGATTGTGCTAGGGCGGTAAGTAACGTGCCCAATTTCACGCACAGAGGTTCTTCTGACTCTTGCCCTGAGTAGAAAGACTTGGGACAGTGTGTGTAGCCTCACCCATAAGAGTCTTGTCTAATACCCTGTTCTGAGAGAGACAATAATGAATGTGAAATAGAAAAAACAATGAACTAAGGGTCTGGAGATGTGCAATCTCCCTGGTTCTTCTCACTATTAGTTGCATAATCTTGGATTAGATGCAGCCTCAGGTTCTTTCTCTGTAAAATGGAGATAATAATACTTACTTATCTACCTCACAGGTGATGATGATATATGCCAAAGCCCATTGAAATTGAATGCTAATTAAATTAAGTGGAAAGAGATTATCATGATTGTTTTTCTGGCCCCACCACTTACTAAATGTGTCACTATGGCCAAGTTACTTAACTGCCATCTGCTTTGGTTTCCTCATCTGTATAAAGAGCATATAAAAACTAGGTGCCTCACAAGGTTGTTTGAAGGTTAAATTTAAACAATCCACACAAAATGCTTAGCACAATCTAGCAAATAGGAAGTAGCCTATGAATATTCACTCTTTTCCTTTTCCATGACATGATGACCTTGAGCATCATTTTAACATCTTTGTATTATACCTGGATTTACCTGACTTTATTTTTCATATTTCAGGATGAATGAAGAAATTTATATTGTTGATGTATCAGTCATGTCAATTCTCAGCCACCATCTTTTCAAGTTCATACGTCCTATTTCTCTGAGGTTGTTCCTATACCATGGATCTTTGAATCATCTCTAGCAAAATCTGAAAAATAAAAAGAATACATAAATAAACTAAGATAAAGAAAGAAAATGGCAAAATGCCAGACATATGTATGGTATTTTAGACATGGCTGTCTCATGTTTATTCAAAGGTTGTTTGCTTTTTTGCCCCCAATATTCTTTATGTGTGTGTCTGTGTGTCTCTCTGTTTGTGTGTGTGTGTTTTTAAAGATTTTTATTTATTTATTGATGAGAGACACACACACACACACACAGAGAGAGAGAGAGAGAGAGGCAGAGACATAGGCGGAGGGAGAAGCAGGCTCCACAGCTCCACACAGGGAGCCCGACTTGGGACTGGATCCCTGGGCTGAAGGCGGCACTAAACCGCTGAGCCACCCAGGCTGCCCTGTTTGTGTGTTTTAAGTGAGGAATAGTCCAATTAAACTTAGATCAAGGATCAGAAGTTAGTTGACCTTGGAACTTTTCCTCATCTGTAATAGGCACTTTACAGGACTGTTGTGAGGATAAAATAAAATTATGTATATCAAGGAGTTGGCATGTAGATCCTGGGTGTAGTGTAGTGGCATAGCAGATCCTCAAAAAATTTAGTTTCTTTCCTTTTTCTTTTCTTTCATTCTTTTTTGACCCGTAGGCTCCTTATGTGTGACATGTAGATTTTTATTCTTGTCTGGCATCTCCGTGGGATTCTTTGGAGGCACAGTTAAGATGCACCCTATGACACAGGTACTCAGGTCACTGTGGTGTTTAAAATATCATTATTCACAACAACGGTGGCTATTGATTTACTAATTTATTCAAGAACATTACTAAATGTTATATTACAGGCGATGTGCTAAGTGTTGGGGATATACTGTTGACTCTCAGAGGTAGTCTTTATTTTCAAGGAACTTTTAGAAGGAAAATACATGCATACATAATCTTTCCCGGTACCTACTTTAGAGTATTAAAATCTGTGTTGATAATTAAACCTGTTACATTTGTTTAACTCAGAATTTCTCATGGTTATTTGATCATGAAAAAACCGACCTTATCATTGTTCTTCGAATTTCGTGCAAACCCGCTCAGATGTCATGCAACCCACCTTGGGAAACACTACAGAAGCAAGCGGGATTTCCTCTTCCATGAGGCCTGGTAAGTATTCCCTCAATGTGCTGTATTTGCATAAATCATATTATGTAGGGGGCTGCCTGCTTTGCCCATGGTCAGGGCCAGCCCTAGATAGGGTACAACCCTGGAGTGAACAAAACAGGAGTCCCTCCTGGGCAGAGAACACAAACTTTGTCAGAAAATAAATTACTGGAAACATTTTTATTAAAGAAGAGGAGTAGTTTTGAGGGTGTGATAACTTCCGTTAAAGCTTACGCAGTTAATCATTCCTTGTTTGAGGTTTGGACTTTCTTCCCTTTGATGTAATTAGCCATTAGGCTTTCTGAAGTACATTTTTCATGTCAAGGAGACAATGGTTTCAAAGGAGAGATAGGGTGGGGCTGAAAGGAAGGCCAAGCTAATGCACAGAACAGCAAAAGACACAGGAAAATATCAACACTTCTTGCACGAGCCGTTTGCTAATGGTGTGTTGGAACACGATGCTATTTTCACTCTAAGTACAACAGTGTTCTATACTCTGTTTGCCACACTGTAAGGGTTCTCTGGGGCTTTCTTCAGAACTGTGGGATAGGGAAGTTGTGTGTATTTGGGAGTGGTATAGAACCAGTTTTCCTGCTTAACCAGAAAAGCTCTATTATGTTTTATTTGTTTATGCTTCAAAGTAAGATGCCATTTGCAAAAATAGTAACTGTTAAAAACATTTTATAACCTCTAAAACGGATGATTTGACTGAGTGAGATAGGACTGGTCAGTCATCTGTTGGCCCATTCATATCAGAATTGGTTTTGCTATAGCAGAAGAAATAACTAGGTCTAGTTATTCAAAGAAAGAATAGTTTATCCAAACTTTATTGATTCCATAAATGTTTACAGAAAGTACTCTACATGCAAGATCCTGTTTGGTTTTGTGTAAATTTAGAAGCATATGCACAAGTGCAGGAATGAGTATACATATGTGTACATATGTACACACACATTTACACACGTGTGTACATGTATGTGCATGTGAATTAGAGGAACTTCAAAGCTGACACTGATCTGAATTCTAGCTTTATTTTTTTTAAGATTTTATTTATTCATGAGAGGCACAGAGAGAGAGAGAGAGAGAGAGAGAGAGAGAGAGAGAGGCAGAGACACAGGCAGAGGGAGAAGCAAGCTCCATGCAGGTAGACCGATGTGGGACTTGATCCTGGAACTCCAGGATCACACCCTGGGCCAAACCAAGACAGGCACTAAACCGCTGAGCCACTCAGGGATCCCCTGAATTCTACCTTTAAAGAGCTCGGCCAAGTACAAGAAATAAGGCATGTGTACAAATAATTATAATCAAAGATAGAAAGTATTATGTGGCATCTAGTAGATAAAGATTAGTTCACATGCAAATTTCAATAAAAATATCACTCCCCAAGAGGATGTCCTTGTCTTTGTTCTTTGTCTTAGAAAAATGAGCAGATAGGTTAGTATTAAAAACACCAGATTCCTGCCACTCCAGACTGATTTTTAAAAATTATTTTTTGGTCATTTTTGTGTGAGCTATTTTATGGAAATACTAAGACAAAGTTGAAGTTTCCTTTGATCCTCAATTCCATTCACGTGGGCCTGTACCCGATTTCAATCACTCTCATGAATCTGGAAGACATCCTTCCAGCTCTTGCTTCATATTTCTCTACACATACATTTGTATCCATGTATACTGTTTTTTTAAATGTGTGTGTATGTCAAACTTTTTCACTTTTTGCATTATATACAGATGTTGAAATAAGCTGATACAACATCAATTCATGCTTTTGTTACTGTTTTAGTATTCTAGGTTGGGACAGTCTCTCTTTTCATTTATTCCTTTCCCTAGAAATGAGTATTTAAGTTCTTTCCAATTTTCCATAATTACAAACAATGCTTCAATGAATATCTTTGCATATATGTCCTTACAAGAGTTTTTGTCTGGTGAGATTCCTTCTCAAGGTTAACAGAAATGAGGAGTTGCAGGGTGTACCCTTTTACTAAATCCTGCCAAATTGCTCTCCAAAGCAGCTTAACCCATTTCTGCTTCCAGCATCAATGGATGGGAGTTCTGTTTTTCTACATCCAAATCAGTGCAGAGTGTGGTTGAACTTGTAGGTTTTTGCTAATTGATTATATATATATTTTCCTCTGTCATTCCTTGATAACTAGTTAGTTTGAACATCATTTTAACATTTTAGTGACCATTTGAATTTCTTCTGTGAATTCTTCATATCATTTTCTCCCTTTCCTATTAGGTTATATTAATTATTTCTCTGTAACGTATTTTGCAAATGTTTTCTTTTGGTTATTACTTTTCTTGGTAATTTTTAATAATATCTTTTGACATACCTATGTTTGAAGTTTTCTAATAAATGAAATTTAGTTTTTGTGGGTTTGAAAATCAGGATCCAATTTAATTTTTTTTCTACAAGAATCATTCATATTCTTTAAGTCTCACTCAATTTGGCATTTTGATTGAAGAGAGCAGCAGACTATGATGATAAGAATGCAGTTTCTGGAGGCAGGCTGCCTAGATTCAAATCTTAGACCTGCCACCTACAAACTTTGTTGCTTTAGACAACTTTTTTTTTAAGGCAACTTATTTTTCTGAGCCTCAGTTTTTTCATCTGTAAAATGGGGGTGATAATAATATTCTCATAGGTATGTTTGTCAGGGCTAAATTAGCATATTTAAAGAATAGTCATAGAATCTAGTAGTATTATATGTGTCTGCTATTATTATGAATTCTTCATGAGCATAAATGCTACTGCCTGAGTTTTTAAATACCTTTATCTAAGCTAACTATTATTTCAGATATGATAAATATATTGAATCTGGGGCACAGTGGCATATAAATTCACAGGACTGAAAGGACATATGGCTGACTATTAACTATATTTATTTATGAGTATCTCCAGGACAAAGATTATGAATAACTCATTTCTTTTTTATCCTTAGTACCTATCACAGTGCCTGGCATAAGTAAGCTCTTATTCAGGATCTGATGAGTGAACAGACGAATGAATGATTTTCTTACACTTAGGTTTAGCCATACACCCCACTATTTCCTGTCAGTATTTTCTCAGAACGAAAACTGCCTTAATATCAGCACAAACAAACCCTGGAGGATCAATCAGCTGCAAAATTATTATGCAAAGCATTCCTGAGCCAAATATAAATGACTTTGGATTATCTGATGTTATGTATTTTCTGCATCGCTACCCCCTCCATCAGTGTGAATATTCAACAGATAGGTGTTCTAAGCAATCAAGTGCCTGTTTCACCATCAGGGAGTCCAAGAAAGTGAAAATATTCCAAATTATTTTAGAATGGCCTCCTCCTTGTTAATGCTACTCACCCCATTTGTGCTCTTGAATCAATCACGGTAGACGGCACTCCAACATTTTTAAATTTAATTTATTGTGATGAAATTTTCTGGTATCTGAATTTGGGAGGGCAAATGATGTGCCATGGTTCATGTATCAAGTTACTACCCACCCATCCACTCACCCATGTAGCCATCTATTCTATGGACACTTGGGGAGATTCTGCTGCATGCATTGGGTGGTGCTGTGGAGGATGCCAAGATAATGCGATATGTCTCTCTGTTTCAAGAGCCTCTAGAAAACCATGATGCCCAACACTTGAAAAATGCAGAGATTCTAGTATAAGATTCTTTTTTAAAATAATAATAAATGTATTTTTTATTGGTGTTCAATTTGCCAACATACAGAATAACACCCAGTGCTCATCCCGTCAAGTGCCCGCCTCAGTGCCCGTCACCCACTCACCCCCACCCCCACCCTCCTCCCCTTCCACCACCCCTAGTTCGTTTCCCAGAGTTAGGGGTCTTCATGTTCTGTCTCCCTTTCTGATATTTCCTACCCATTTCTTCTCCCTTCCCTTCTATTCCCTTTCACTATTATTTATATTCCCCAAGTGAATGAGACCATATCATGTTTGTCCTTCTCCGATTGACTTACTTCACTCAGCATAATACCCTCCAGTTCCATCCACATTGAAGCAAATGGTGGGTATTTGTCGTTTCTAATGGCTGAGTAATATTCCATTGTATACATAAACCACATCTTCTTTATCCATTCATCTTTCGATGGACGCCGAGGCTCCTTCCACAGTTTGGCTATTGTGGACATTGCTGCTATAAACTTCGGGGTGCAGGTGTCCCGGCGTTTCATTGCATCTGTATCTTTGGGGTAAATCCCCAGCAGTGCAATTGCTGGGTCGTAGGGCAGGTCTACTTTTAACTCTTTGAGGAACCTCCACACAGTTTTCCAGAGTGGCTGCACCAGTTCACATTCCCACCAACAGTGTAAGAGGGTTCCCTTTTCTCCGCATCCTCTCCAACATTTGTGGTTTCCTGCCTTGTTAATTTTCCCCATTCTCACTGGTGTGAGGTGGTATCTCATTGTGGTTTTGATTTGTATTTCCCTGATGGCAAGTGATGCAGAGCATTTTCTCATGTGCATGTTGGCCATGTCTATGTCTTCCTCTGTGAGATTTCTGTTCATGTCTTTTGCCCATTTCATGATTGGATTGTTTGTTTCTTTGGTGTTGAGTTTAATAAGTTCTTTATAGATCTTGGAAACTAGCCCTTTATCTGATATGTCATTTGCAAATATCTTCTCCCATTCTGTAGGTTGTCTTTTAGTTTTGTTGACTGTATCCTTTGCTGTGCAAAAGCTTCTTACCTTGATGAAGTCCCAATAGTTCATTTTTGCTTTTGTTTCTTTTGCCTTCGTGGATGTATCTTGCAAGAAGTTACTGTGGCCGAGTTCATAAAGGGTGTATAAGATTCTTTGTCTTCAAGACAAAGCTCTCATATTTACTGTGATACTTGAAGCAAATATTTAAACTTCTGTGACTGCCAGTAAGGAAGTACATGTAAGTTGTATGAAAAATAGTAAATACAGTCTAAAGTTCAGTTTTTATTCCTACAACCTTGGATATCAAATGGATTAAGGGGACTATTCACCTTAAAGACAAGCCATAATTCTGACAACATGGCAGATCTACAAAGATATTCATGAGCATTAGAAACTGCAGATGGGGCAATCCTGACCATAATTTAACTTTAGCTGCTGCAAATACACGCATGCCATCATTTACAGCTAATATTAACTAGGTGCTTACTATTAGTCTCTGTTGTAAATGTTTTTACAACTATTAATTATTTTAATATTTCCAGAAATAATGTGCAGAGAGTAAAATGGAGCCACAGAGAAGTTAACCATGTTGCTCAGGTCGCATTATGGTAATTGGTAAAGTCAGACTCAAACTCTGATGACTGGCCTCAGAGTCCATGCTCCAGCTGCCTAAAATTGCTTGAGATGATGGGTTGGAGACTGTTGGACCTACCAGAATCTCATGGGCTTTGGGTTTGTCTCTGGGTTCCAGGAATTCTATGGGCCTGTGACATGTGGAAGATACAGAAGCCGGTTTTATGCTTTCCTTAAGCCAAAGAAGTAGGTCTTGGTCTATCACAAAAAGTCTTCTTGGCCCCTAAGTAATGGGACTAGACACTTCTGAATTTGAGTCTAAGGTAGAGGTTTCTTGAATTTACACAAGAAATATTTCTTGAGCACATACATTCACTAATAAGGTGTTGTCAGGATATAGTGGATATAAAAATGAACATAATCTTGGCTTTGAATGAGTATATGGCTTCATACATCGTCACTGTTCTCCAACTTATTCTATTTTTGGAAATCAAAAAATTAGTTGAAAATATTGAAAAATCTAATATCTGTCATCAGATTTATTACTGTTACTTGTTGCTAATTTGCATGTAGTATAAATCAAGTTCCCTGAAACACAGGAAGAATTTGTTCCAAATTAACTGGGTATAGTGAGGACCGCACAGGTAGGCTCATCGAACCTTATTAGTGCATCACTGGACTACATTTCCCAGCCTCCTTTGCACTTCAGGTGTGGGTATGTGACTGAGTACTGGCCAGTGGGATGTGGGCAAAAGAAAGGCATGCAATTTGTAGTCCTATGGCAAAGCACCTCTCACATGATCCTCCATCCTCTCTCTTCCCCAGTTTGCTGGCTGGATCTCACACCCAGAATGACTTTGAAAACTGTGTATGGAAGATGACTGAGTCAGCATGGGCCCCTGAAGATGCCATGGAGCCCAACACCCACAGGCACCACCACTCTAGCCACTTGGACTTCATAAGATCAACAGATAAAATTCTGTTGTGCTAAACCACTGAGTTTTCAGAATTGATCTGTGGCCATTGCTTTATTGTATGCAACAGAACATTTTTGTGTGTGTGTATCCTAATAATTTTTTAAAAGTTCAAGTTATCTTTTGCTCCTGATGCCCAATTAGCTCTCTAAGTCCCTATTCTTACTATTATAACTTTTACTTTTAGGCTTGTCTTAGGGCCTTGTTCAGAGGAAAATGGGCAGTTATTGAAGAAAGGCCTGTGACACAAGCCAGATGTACACCAAATGCATACAGAAGTAATTAAAGTATATTTAAAGTGGAAGAAATTTGGAAAGAAATATGGACTGCTGTCTGAAGCAGTTTTTAGCAGGAACAAATACCCCACATTTCAATATTCACTTGGCAAACACACAGTCTTATACACCATCAGAGAGCCATAGAATCTAGAACCTGCTCTCTGAGAAGGTATCTTCCAATCAGAGCAACTGCCTATGAGACATGTGTTAATCCTTCCCAAGGGTGTAGTAGTTCCATTATAATTGAAATGCCACCATTTTTCAGTTTGTTGGGGTCCTGTGTTTCAGCCATTTTCATTGTATTCCCTTTCTTGTGTCAGTTTCTGTTCTACAATGATAAAATATTTGAAATTCTGGTATTGAATTTCATCCCCTCGTGAGACTTTCCCATTTAGAGACATGACTCTCTCACAGTGCCAAAGTTTTAGCTTCTAAAATTCAGATGCAGAGATTTAAAACCAGTAGCAATCTGGGCAGATGTCAGCGGGTGAGAGGTTGCCACAGCCAGTACTCATAAAGCACATGTCCATCCTGCACTCTGGCTTCTAATCCACAAATAAAGCACAGATCCTACTGCGATCATCGGCAGAGACTCATGTCCAAAGGCAGATATTTTATTCAAATAATCTCACACTGCTCTGTGGGAAATACTATTTTCATTATGTTTGCAAACATGTTAGCATTCATTAAAATGTGCACTGCCTGCAAGAAAGATTCATGGCGAGCTTTTCCTGTTAAAGGACATATTTGTGAACAGCTCTTGTGAGGCAGAGGTTTATAACATTGGTGGTTTGAAGTGTGTCATATTTCTGTTGCTATTCTCATTAGAAAGTTTCATAGTGCAGGCGTCTGGAGTGTTTCCCATCCCTTTTGCCATCTGACAGGCCAGTCCCTCAACAGTCTTTGAAGTTTATCTATTTATATTTTTGTACATTTCTATATGTACCACACCTGTCAACTTGTCAAAAAATATCAAGAATTAAATGTGGGATCCATGTGTGATGTGTGTTAGATTCTTGATTCAGGTGGAACCCAGAAAGGAAGTTTTGTCTTTCTAAACTGGAGCCTGGGAATCAGCTGCACTTGTGGGCCTTCTCCCTTGAAAATGTGTAAGTTGGGGTTTGAAGATAATTCATTAGGCAAGTGTTTTGGAACTACACAGTTATAAACTACAGAATTGGAGAATTAGAAGGAGCTCAAGCTCCCTTTTTGGATGTGTGGGACTTCATTTGCATGTTTGTCGGACTGACTTAGTTTCATACTATTTCTTTTCTGTTTCCTGCATGGTATCCTTATCTGTTTAATAGTTTTAAAGGCTTTTCTTTTGTTTCTTTACTATTGCTCCGATGCCATTTTTTGTCATCTGTTTAGGTTTTCTTCTTGTCTTAACAACTTCATATTCTACTTTGTCTGCTGAGAACATACTTTGTTCTGTTCTTCCATTGTATATTTTTATTGCCTATCTAGGTATTATTCTGTTTTATGATGGATGTGATACAAAAATATTATTTTCGTGTAGACTTCCCTTATGTTTTCAAAGCTGCTTAATGTTAGTCTGATGAAATGCTATCTGGTTCCAGAAGTGCAGTTAGAGTAGATTCTTTCCTCTCTAAATGAATGGATGTTTCATCAGAGCACAAGATTCATAATGTATGAATAGAATTTTAAGTAAACTTTAATTTCTAAATGAATGTGATCCCACAATCATGCTTGCATTGTACACACATTATACACACACACACACACACCTGTACTTCATCATGGTAATAGGCAGGCAAGCAAGGGCAGGACATCTAATCGTATAAAAAATGACTGGTATCTAGGGGTGGGTTGGACTATTGAAAACCTTCAGAATTTGAGTTCAGATAGAGAAGAGTTAGCTATCACCTATATTCTCTCCAAATTATCTATTTATCCTTGAAAATTATGTTAAGTGACAATACATCTTCATTTTAAATGAAAGCCCAAACCAAACTGCTGTGTTGTTGAATTGTATTGGTTATGCTTGTATCTAAGCCTTACAGGTTGCAGCTACTTTAGGAGACAGTCTCATGACCAATAGAAGAAAATCTTATCCTTGGGACGGTCTCACTAGGAATAGGCTAGGTCCCTGGGAGAAAGAACAATCCAGGGGTACTTTACCAAGACTTGTTATTTTTATCTTCTTTCTGGTGGATCTTAAATTGACTGAAAAATTATTTGCTTTTTTTGGTTAGTGATTGGAAGAGTGGTGGTCCTTGTACTGAGCAAGTTCCTTAACTTTTATTTCCTCAACTATAAAAGGAATTACAATTCCAACTTAGCTGAATTGTTGGGAGGATTAGGGGATGTGATCCCTGTAAAGGTCAGAACAAAACCTGACACATAATAGGGATTCCTTGTTGCTTGCTCTTTTTAATACTATCTTTTGGCAATCACTTCCTGGATAGTATCCTGTTATCTTCAGTCCATCCACTTATTTTGTATACTTCTAGGAAATCTAGAGCCAAAATTCATGCACATCACAAGGATCTGCTTTCCTCTGTATAGCTTCAAAACACTTCCTGGTCACCTAGCATCTGCTTATCACATCCATGGATACAACTTCCATAGTTATATGTGCTAGGAACAACCTCCATAGTTATATGTGCTAGGAAATTTTGTCTGTCCAATCTTGGGATAGATAGAATACATTGGGATCTTTATAGATTCAATTCAGTCACTCTACTTTAGTCTATTATTTGAAGCCTACTATATCTTCTTATTTATAAACACAGAATCTGATAATCCAACCAAAGCATTCATTCTAACCCTGGTGACCAAGGCCCTGGTATTATGGCCTAATTTAAAGGAAGGTTCTAATAGCAGAAAATTTCAGAATAGAAAAGTAAGTATTGGCTGTAATATATATAATAGATTATAGTTGGAAAAGATACAGGGGATTCTTTGGCTCAATTTCTCATTACATAGATGGAAATAAAGCCCAAAGAGGTTAAATAAATTTTCCAAGGTCACTCAATGGATTAAACTGAGAACTGAGACAAGAACTTGAGTATTTGATTACTGTGTTTTGGGTTTTCTCCACCTGTACATCATTGTCTCTTGAAAAAAGAGGATTTCTTGCTCGTTGGATCCATAGGGTTCTTCAATTCATAGCACATGGGCAACTTGATGCTTCTATCCTCAAATTTCTGTACTGTGGCCTTTATGCTCCTCTTTTCTGTCTTATTCCGATAGTCGAAGACCCAAAAGCCCTATGTCAGCAGTTTTATTCATTGACAACTACTGTAAAAATGTTACACTTAACTAACAGTAAAATTGTAGAAATGCAGGGTTCATCAGATGTATATTGAGCACATGTCAGACATTGTGCTAGTTGCTATGGATACAACAATGGACCATATATAGTTTCTGTCATGAAGAAGCTCACAATCTCCTGGGGAAATAGATTCATAAGCAAATATCTATAATTCAAATAAATATTATAACTTACAATGTAAACAGGCTCCATTTCTAATATTTAAGTATAATTGGGAAGTATGTACAGACAGGTTTTGGAGTATTATTCCCTTGTATTAAATGAATATATCAGGTTATATATTAATCAATTCTTTTTTTCTCTTCTTTAATCCCCCTACCATTTAACATAAATTTATTAATAGTGCAGTTAACCTTAGTAATAGTTAACTTTATATCTCAGTATTTAAGTTACAGGATATTCAAGTGGGATATTCAGCTGCAAGAGGAAAGGATATCACGCAGAAATGGATAAAAGGACATCTTTGTATTATTTTTTTGTTGAGAGAGTTTGCATGTGTTCAGTTGTATGGAAGAGAGCTGCATCACATTATGTGGAAGGATGATTTGCTATGTATTTAGAAGTTAAGTAAGGTTAAAGAGGTTTATTTAACTTCTAAATAAAGAAGGACTGATAAAGTAAAGTTAGATTGTGTGGTGTGATGACAAAGGGACGTATGCAAGGGCAAATGAGCTAAGCTGGAACTACAATTTCTAGAACTCTCTTAACTATATTCCTGGTTGTGGGAATTGCATGATATGTGGAAGGCAGAGTGTAGCTAGGGCCTTTATGCTCTGAAGTTCATGAGGGCTTTAGGTGCCACCACAGCTCATGCACATTGGAGCTGATCTGTGGACTCACTTTGCAGGCTTGTGACCCTATGGAACCCACTACTCTTCCAACCCTCAGTGATCAATCTCCTTCTTTAGTTTCATACAGTTCTGGGCTAGGTGAATGCACAGCTACATGGCTCCAGGCACCAGCTTCTTTTGGCAGATCACCTGCATTGTTGAGTTGCAAGTGGTAAGAAATGGATTCAAGTTCCAGTTTGTCCTCATAGGGTCCTGTTTGTCCTGACTCTTTCCCTTTTCACTTATAGCTTTCCTTTGTGATTTGTCTGCTCTGCTAACCTACACTAAGTTCAGGAACAGACTTCTTCACTAGTCCTCATGATTGTGCAAGGTCTAAACTCTACTATAAATCCATTATTCTATCACTCATAGTGGTTCTGCTTCTTTGAAGGAAACATTTCTAAATTAAGTAAAGACCTTGTTATGTATGTTTCGATTTTATTTTATTTTTTAAGTTTCCATCTTTAATTTAGGTGATTCTCTTTAGAGGTTGATTATGGCACTAATATCTTTCATGTTCTTTTTTTTTTTTTTTATCTTTCATGTTCTTTTGAATTTCATGTCCACTGCAAATTTAGTAAAAACAAGTCATCCATATTTTCATCCATATAATACATAAAACAATATTGGTTTGTTTAGATTTATTAGCATTCTTTTGGTAAGTTAAATAATCATTATCACTCTATTAACTGAATACTTAATACTTTCCTCAGAGATTAACAAGAGAATCTGTGAAAAACTTTGATCAAACATATAACATACATAGATATGCTATATCTACTATACTTTTATGATTCCACAAGTTCTAGTTTGGTAAGGTTGAAATAATCATATTTAATCTGATTGGAAAATGGGCAAGACTTGAATAAACATTTGTTTAAAGAAAGTATACAAATGGCCAGCAGGTACGTGAAACAGTGCTCAATGTAACTAATCATCAGGGAAATGGAAGTCAAAACCACAATAAAAAATTGTTGTCATGTGTGTTAGGATGGTTATTATAAACAAAACAAGGCAGAGGAGATAAAACAAGACAAAACCAAAACCAAAAACCAAAAACCAAAACCAAAAGAATAATAAGTATTGGTGAGGATGTAGAAAAAATTGGAAGTCTTATACACTGTTGGTGGGAATGTAAGATGGTGTAGCCACCATGGAAAACAGCATGAAGATATCTCAAAAAATAAGAATAGAACTACTATATGACCCAGCAATTCTGGTTTTCCATATGTATAGGAAATAATTGAAATGAGGATCTCAAAGAGGTGTCTTTATTCCCATGTTCCATGTACCATTATTTCCAATAGCCAAGATAAGAAAATAACTTAAAAGTCCATAGATAGGTGAATAGATAAAGAAAATGTGGAATATACATGCAATGGGATATTATTTAACATTAAAAAGGAAGGGGAGAAGTGCTGAGATGGCAGCAGAGTAGGAGGGTATGAGGTTTGTGTGATTCCTCAATCACATCTGGATAACTGTAAAATCACTCTAAATGCCCCAGAAGTCAACCTGAAGACTGAAAGAACAAACTCCATAACTACAGGGAGGAAGGAAACCACATCAAGGAAGGTAGGAGTGCAGAGACATGTTTGGGGAAGAAACAGATCATGGGTGCTGCAAAGGAGGGGGAGCTGTCGTGACAGAGAAAAGTGAGAGAGGAACACGCAGGGGACCACACAAGGAGAACATTTCCCCAAAGCGATTGGCTGGGAAAACAAGAGGGGCTGATTTCCGTGTGCTTTTTGCAATCAGCAGGCTTAACGATTAGAGTTTTAAAGGTTGTGGGTTGGACTGGGATAGAGCCCTGAGGGCGCTGCGCTGCTCTGGGAGAGAAGGCAGGCAGGCAAGCAACCCAAGGGGCAGACTGAAGGATCTGAGGAACAGTGGGGAGATTATTAGCTCTTGTGGGAGTGTTTCCCTGAGAGGTAGCAGGGAGACTTCTCTCCAGAGACAAAAGAGCAGTGGGCACCACTTCCCTCCCCCACCCCTCAGCACAGGCACAGAGTGGAAAGCTTGGAAAGCAGCTCATTGCAGATACCCACTGCCTAGCCTGCCTGCTCCCAGGCACACACCCCTGAGCTTTGGCAGGACTGCCCACTGCCCTTCTCCGTCAGGGCTGTCTCAGTGCCAGGGTAGAGAGACCTTCCCCCAGAAGACCAGTTGCAGACTCCTGCCCCCACCTGGCCCACAAAGCCCAGAGTTGTAAAAGTCAGTGGGCTTGGCTGGGATAGAGCCTGGAGGGCACCCGCTGCTCCTGGCAAGAAGGCAGACACAATCCTGGGGGCAGACAGTGTGGAAATAGTGGCCTGAAAAACACCAGGGATGCACAGTGGGGAATTATTTGCTTTTCGGGGAGTGCTTCCCTGACAGGCAGCTTTCATGGAGACTCCTCTCCAGGGACAAAGGAGCTGCCTGGCACCATTTCTCATCCCATCCCTCAGCATAAACAGGGAGTCACCTGCAGTAACCAGCACAGCATCGGACACTGGCTGCCTAACCTGCTTACACCCAAGTTCTGCACCTCTGCACTCTGCCAGTAAGGCCCTTCTCAGTCAAGTGTGACTCAGTCCCAGCACAGCAGACCCTTTCCTCAGAAGACCAGCAGGCGCCCCCCCCACCCATATCTCCCAACCAGAGAATTCTTGAGGACTTCAGTTCTAGTGGAAGTAGCATCAGGTCTCATTTAACAAGCAGACCAGAGTACACCTAGTTCAAACTCACCACACTCTGATCAAGGTCCAAACACTGCCTGGTACAGGCAAGGAGAGTCTCTGCAGATGACTGGCCTGAAGGACAGAGCAGCCAAAACACAGCAGCAGAGTACATGCAGCACACACCAGAGATACTTCCTGAAGTGCCAGGCCCTGGACACTATATGATCTCTTCTTCATAAAGCCATTATTCTCAGGAGCAGCACACATAGCAGGCTTTTCTAACACAGAGAAGACAGAGACTTAGACAAGATGCCAAGACTAAAGAATTCATCCCACATGAAAGAACACGATAAGGTCACAGCCAGAAATCTAAGAGAGAGTTATAAGTAACATGCCTGATGGAGAATTTAAAGCAACAATCATAAGGATACTCACTGGGCTTGAGAAAAGAATGGAAGACTTCAGGGAGGCCCTTACCACAGAGATAAAATAGTTTAAAAAATCAGTCAGAAATGAGAAATGCAACAACTGAAGTTTAAAACAGATTGGATGCAATGAACACAAGGATGGAGGAGGCAGAGAAACAAATAAGAGATATAGAAGATAAAATAATGGAAAATAATGAAGCTGAACAAAAGAGAGAAAGAATTATGGATCACGAGAGTAGACTTAGGCAATTCAGTGACTCCATCAAATGTAATAACAGTTGTATCATAGAAGTCCTAGAAGAAGAAGAAGAGAGAAAAGGGGCAGAAAATTTATTTGAGGAAATAATAGCTGAAAACTTCTCTAATCTGGGGAAGGAAACAGAAGCTTACATCTAGGAGGCACAGAGAACTCCATTCAAATTAAGAAAAGCAGACCAACACCAAGACATATTGTAGTTAAATTAGCAAAATATAGTGATAGAGAAAAAAATCTTAAAAGTAGCAAGACAAAAGTAGTCCCTAACTTATAAGGGAGAACCCATATGGCTAGCTGCAGATCTCTCAACAGAAACTTGACAAACCAAAAGGGAGTGGCATGATGTATTCAATGTGCTGAATGGGAAAAATTGCAGCCAATAATACTCTATTTAGCAAGGCTGTCATTCAGAATAAAAGGAGAGATAGAGTTTCACAGGCAAACAAATACTAAAGGAGTTCGTCACCACTAAACCAGCCCTGCTAGAAATAGTATAGGGGAATCTTTAAGTGGAATGGAAAAACCAAAAGTGACAAAAGCAAGAAAGGAATAGAGAAAATCTCCAGAAACAACAAAAAAACAAGTAATAAAATGGCACTAAATACATATCTATCAATAATTACTTTGAATATAAAAATGGACTAAGTGCTCCAACCAAAAGACATAGGGTGTTAGAATGGCTAACCCAAACAAACAGGAACCATCTATATGCTGCCTACAAGAGACTCATTTTAGACCCAAAGACACCTGAAGATTGAATGTGAAGGGATAGAGAAACATCATGCAAATGGACATCAAAAGAAAGCTGAAATAGCGTACGCTTATTATATTGGACAAACTAGAATTTAAACCAAAGACTGTACCAAAGATGAACACCACAATCCATCAAGAAGATCTAACAATTGTATATATTTATGCACCCAACATAGGAGGACCCAAATATATAAAACAATTAATAACAAAAATAAAAGAACTCATTGATAATAAGACAATAATAATAGGAGACTTTGACACCCCACTTACATGAATGGACAGATTAAGCAGAAAATCAACAGGGAAACAATGGCTTTGAATGACACACTGGACCAGATAGACTTAATAGAGATATTCAGAATATTCCATCCTGAAGCAACAGAATACAACGTTCTTTTCAAATACACATGGGACATTTTCAGAATAGATCACCTACTGGGTCACAAATCAGGTCTCAACAAGTACAAAAGATTGAGATCATACCATGCATATTTTCAGACCACAATGTTGTGAAACTTGAAGTTAAGCACAAGAAAAAAAACTGAAAAGACCACCAATATATGGAGGTTAAACAACATGCTACTAAACAGTGAATGGGTCACCTGGGAAATCAAAAAAGAAATAAAAAAAAAATACATGGAAGCAAATGAAAACAAAAACACAACATTCCAAAACCTTTGGGATGGAGCAAAAGCAGTCTTAAGAGGAAAGTATATAGGGATAGAGGCCTATGTCAAGGAGCAAGAAAAATCCCAGATAAATAACCTACCCTTATACCTAAAGGAGCTAGAAAAAGAACAAGAAATGAAGCCAAAAGCAGAAGGGAGATAGTAACCATCAGAGCAGAAATAAATGACACAGAAACAAACAAACAAACAAACAAAAAACCCAGAAGAGATCAATGAAACTAGGAGCTGGTTCTTTGAAAAAATTAGTAAAATCAATAAACCCCTAACCAGACTTACCAAAAAGAAAAGAGAAAGGACTCAAATAAATAAAATTACAAATTAGGAGAAATAACCACCAACACCACAGAAATATAAACAATTATAAGAGAATATTATGAAAAACTATATGCCAAAAAATTGGACAACCTGGAAGAAATAGATAAGTTCTGAGAAAAATATAAACTACCAAAACTAAAACATGAAGAAATAGAAAACTTGAACAGACTGATAACCAGCAAAGAAATTAAATCAATAATCAAAAATCTCTGAGCAAACAGAAGTCTAGGGCCAGATGGCTTCATAGGTGAAATCCACCAAACATTTAAAGAAGAGTTAATAGGGACAGTTGGGTGGCTCAGCAGTTGAGCGTCTGTCTTTGGCTCAGGGTGTGATTCTGGAGACCCGGGATCGAGTCCTGCATTGGGCTCCCTGCATAAGGCCTACTTCCCCCTCTGCCTGTGTCTCTGCCTCTCTCTCTGTCTCTGTCTCCCATGAATAAATAAATAAAATCTTTTAAAAAATAAAGAATAGTTAATAACTATTTTTCTCAAACTATTCCAACAAATAGAAATGGGAAGAAAAGTTCCAAATTCATTGTATGAGGCCAGCATTATTCTGATACCAAAACCAGGCCGACTCCACTGAAAAAGAGAACTACATGCCAATATCCCTGACCAACATAGATGTAAAAATTCTCAATAAAATACTAGCAAACTGAAACCAATAGTACATTAAAGAATCATTCACTCCAATCAAGTGGGATTTATAATTGGGCTGCACGTGTGGTTCAATATTCACAAATCTCTCAATGTGATACACCACATTCATACAAGAAATGATAAGAACCATATGATCCTTTCAGTAGATGTACTTTGCCAAATGCTTTCATTTGACAGCATTTGACGAAGTACATCATCCATTCATGTTAAAAACCTTCAACAAAGTAGAGTGAGAGGGAATATACCTCAACATAATAAAGGACAAATATGAAAAAACCCACAGCTAATATCCTCAATGGGGAAAAATTGAGAACTTTTCTTCTACATCAGGCACAAGACAGGGATATCCACCACTGTTATTTAATATAGTACTGGAAGCCCTAACCACAGCAATCAGACAACAGAAAGAAATAAAAAGCATCCAAACTGGGAAAATGGAATTCAAACTTTCACTATGTACAGATGACATAATACTCTATATAGAAAACCCAAAAAAGTCCTTTAAAAAATTGCTAGAACTGATACATGAGTTCAGTAAAGTTGCAGTATACAAAACCAATGTACGGAAACTGGTTGCATTTCTAAACACTAATAATGAAGCAGCAGAAAGAGAAATCAAGGAATCAATCCTATTTACAATTGCACCAAAAAACACAAGATACCTAGGAATAAACATAACCAAAGAAGTAAAAGATCTATACTCTAAAAACTATAAAACGCTGATGAAAGAAATCGAAGATGATACAAAGAAATGGGAACACATTCCATGCTCATGGATTGGAAGAATAAATATTGTTAAAATGTCTATACTACTCAAAGTACTCTACACATTCAGGGCAATCCCTATCAGCATTTTTCACAGAACTTGAACAAACAATCCCAAAATTTGTATGGAACCACAAAAGACCCAAGTTACCAAAGTAACCTTGGAAAAGCAAAGCAAAGCTGGAGGCATAATAATTTCTGACTCCAAGTTATATCTAAAAGCTATAGCGGGGATCCCTGGGTGGCTCAGTGGTTTAGCGCCTGCCTTTGGCCCAGGGGTGATCCTGGAGTCCTGGGATCAAGTCCCACATTGGGCTCCCTGCGTGGAACCTGCTTCTCCCTCTGCCTGTGTCTCTGCCTCTCTCTCTCTCTCTGTGTGTCTCTCATGAATAAATAAATAAAATCTTTTCAAAAAAAGCTGTAGTAATCAAAACAGTATTGTCCTGGCACAAAAACAGACACATTGATCAATAAAACAGAATAGAAAACCTAGAAAGGGACCCAAGACTACATGGTCAATTAATCTATAAAGCAAGAAAGAATATTCAATGGAAAAAAGTCTCTTCAACAAATGCTATTGGGAAAACTGGACAGCAATGTGCAGAAGAATGAAACTGGACCACCTTTTTATACCATAATAAAAATAAATTCAAAATGGATTAAAGGGATCCCCGGGTGGCGCAGCGGTTTGGCGCCTGCCTTTGGCCCGGGGCGTGATCCTGGAGACCCGGGATCGAATCCCACATCGGGCTCCCGGTGCATGGAGCCTGCTTCTCCCTCTGCCTGTGTCTCTGCCTCTCTGTCTCTCTCTGTGTGACTATCATGAATAAATAAATAAAATCTTAAAAAAAATGGATTAAAGACTTAAATATGAGACAAGAAACCACTAAAATCCTAGAGGAGAACATAGGAGTAACCTCTTTGACATCAGCTGTAGCAACTTCTTACTACATATGTTTCCTGAGGCAAGATAAACAAAAGCAAAAAATAAACTATTGGGATTTCATAAAAATAAAAAGCTTCTGCACAGCAAGAAAACAATCAACAAAACAAAAAGGCCACTTACGGAATGGGAGAAGATATTTGCACATGACATACTACATAAAGGGTTAGTATCCAAAAGCCATAAGGAACTTACTTATAAGACTCAACACCCAAAAAAACCAAATAATCCAGTTAAAAAATGAGCAAAAGACATGAATAGACATTTTTCCAAAGAAGACACCCAGATGGCCAACAGACACATGAAAAGATGCTCAACATCACTCATTATCAGGGAAATACAAATCAAAACTGCAATGAGCTAGCACCTCACACCTGTCAGAATGGCTAAAATTAACAACTGAAGAAACAACAGGTGTTGATGAGGCTATAGAGAAAGGGGAATTCTCTTATAATGAAGATGAGAATGCAAATTAGTGCAGCCACTCTGGAAAATAGTATAGAGTTTCCTCAAATAGTTAAAAATAGAACTACCCTCTGACCCAGAAATTGCACTACTATGTGGTTTACCTGAAGGATACAAAAATACTAATTTGAAGGAATACATGCACCAAGATGTTTATAGCAGTATTATCAACAATAGCCGAATTATGGAACAGCCCAAATGTGCAACAACTGATGAATGGATAAAGATCACACACACACACACACACACACACACACACACACACACACACACACACAGGAATATTACTCAGCAATAAAAAAGGATGAACTTTTGCCATTTGTAACTACATGAAGCTAGAGAATATTATGCTGAGCAAAGTAAATCAGAAAAAGACAAATACCACATGATTTCCCTCACATGTGGAATTTAAGAAACAAAACAAAGGAGCAAAGGAGAAAAAAGAGAGAGAGGCAAACCAAGAGACAGACTCAATTATATAGAACAAACTGATGGTTACCAGAGGAGAGGTGGTGGGGGGAATGGGTGAAACAGGTGATGGGAATTAAGGAGGACACTTATGATGAGCACTAGGTGTTGTATGGAAGTGTTGAGTCACTAAATTCTACACCTGAAACTAATATTACGCTGTATGTTAACCAATTGGAATTTAAATTAAAACTTTAAAAAAGGAAATCTTGCCGTATGCAACAACATGGATGGACCTAGAAAACATTAAAATCAAGTAGCAGAAGGACAAATACTACATGATTTCATTTATCTAAAGTACTATTAAATGGCTAATTTAATAATAATTATGATGATGAGGATGAACTTGGCATTTCAGATATTTCAGATCAATGGTGCAAAGTTTGATTATTCAAAAAGTGATGCGAGGTTCCATGGTTAAAAATATGGGGAAAAAAGTCTCTAACTTGCTTTGTGTTATATTAAAGAGCAGGGAAAGTGCATAATATAATGGTTAAGAACAGACACCTGGTGTCAGCTTGCTTCTGTTCACATTTCATTTCTGCCCTTTTCTAAATGTGTGATAGCAGTCAGGGTATGACAGAGAGATTTTTTAAAAAATGATCATAAAAATAATGATGATGTGTAAATTGTTTGCATTCATCCCTGGTGAAATTTGAACTTGGTAAAATGGAAGATTGGCTTATGTATCAAAGGCCTTAAAAGTTTCCATAACTCGGGGATCCCTGGGTGGCTCAGTGGTTTAGTTTAGTGCCTGCCTTCAGCCCAGGGTCGAGTCCTGCATTAGGCTCCCTGCATGGAGTCTGCCTGTGTCTGTGCCTCTTATAAATGAGTAAAATCTTAAAACAAATTTCCATAATTTTATTATACCAACTATCTTCTAGGAATTTACCTTAAAGAAATAATCACAAAAGTATAAAATGTATTTACAGTAATGCTCATTGTAGCATTATTTTTAACAGGGATCATCTGAAAACTAAATATGCGGCAAGGAGATGGGATAAATAAATATTGGCACGTTGTCAGACACCGTGCAAGGTGATTAAGGGTGGGGCTTTTAGTGTCAAGTTGGTTTGGCTTTGATTTTTACTTTAACCATTTATTGGCTATGTGAATTTGAATAAGCTACTTAACCTCTAATTCTGTGTCCTTATTTATAAAATGGAGCTAATAATAGCATGTATCTATCTTAAAGTTTTGGGAAATAATTTAATTGATTAATTGTGATAATTTACCTAGAGCATCTGATACATAGCAAATAGCACCTATTATTATCATCAATATTTAAGGTATTAGAACATTCAAAGATTATAATAGAATTTACATGAGAAATTAAAAACATATCTAGAGGGATCTTTCTCACCTGCCAATAGGAGTTAGCTGGGATTTGGTTCTTCTCTTCCTCTCCTCACTGCATCTGATCTCGCAGCAATTTTCACCCTTTTACTAATGCACCCTGCTTCTAATTGCTCATCATCACCACTGCCATAGCCTTAGTCTGTGCCACCATCATCACTTGCCTAGAAAACTGTGATGGTTCCTGCCTTGCTTTCTCTCTTGTTCTCTCAGTGAACATCATCTGTATGTAGCCAGGGCCAACTTTATTTTTTTATTTTTTATTTTTTTTTCAGGGCCAACTTTAAACTATAAATCACACTATGTCACTCCCCTGATTAAAACCGTCTTTAACCAGAATGTAATCTAAACTCCCATGAGGCTCTCTTTGATCTGGCCCTTTCTTAACTTTTCAACTTTATTTTTCTCCATTCCCTCTCTAATTCAACAAATTTCAGAAATCCTGATCTCCTTTCTGTCCTTCAATATATGCATGAGACTTTTGCTTGAAATGTTCTTATTTGGGAGCCAGGTCCCAACTCAAATGTCATCTCTCCCCAGAGGCTTCCAGAGACATTTTCTACCTCTTTATCTACTCTATACTACTTTATCTTCTTTATAACATGTATCTTTTTACTTATTTACTCTTTTTCCAGCCAGTAGAATATAAGTTTCTTTAGGAGAGTGGCTCCATTTCTCATGCTCAATACAGTGTCCCACACACTTAGAACAGTTCCTGGTGCACAGATAGGTATTTGTTGACTGGCTCTTGTCCTTGACCGAGTGGGCATGTTTTGGAAGAGTAGCATAAAGGGGCTTTGCTTTTATTGTACACATGGCATTATTGTCATTTTTATAGTATACAGTAAAATAATGATGCTGGTTATTTGTGGATATGAAATTAAGGGTACTTTAAATCTTTTTATTTATGATTTCCACATGTTAAATATTTTCTCCCATAAATGTACTTTTCAGAATCAGAAAAATATTTTAAAGAATGCTATAAAACCTTGATCAGACAAAAATCTTGATTATATATCTTCATATATAGCTAGATGGTCATTGGTAATAATAATGTGTATTAATTTATCCTTGGCATTGCTTAAGCAATGATGCTTATTAAAAATTATGGCATCAATGATAGCAAACATTGGTAATTAGAAAATAGGAGTAACTGTGTCTGATTTTGATAGGAATTGTAAGATAAATTCTTTCTGTTCTCTCTTTCATATTTTTGTTGTTCTTTGCCTGTCTTTCAGTAAAGTAAATGCAGTATTTCCTGTCTGCTGGTGACAGTATCTTTACTGTAAAATTTCTAGTGTGGCCCTTAAATGTACCTGAAAATGGATATAATGCTCTGGGGTGAAAATAAGGCTGTAATCTGGAGATGAAAGACATTGAATTCAGAGAAATATCATAGAAAAATGAAACTAAAAAAGACGGTTATTTCACAAAAAGAGCCTAGGACCTAATTTTGCTTGTAAAAGATTCCATGGGATCCCAACAAACTTCTCAATGTTTTATATAATAGAGTTAAAAAAATCCACTTCCAGCTTTACCATTTATCTATTATTTCATTCATAAAACATCTTTTGTCTTCTGCCTTGCCAAGCATTTCACCAGGATCTTGGAAAGGAAGGTCGACAAAGTTAGACATGATTGCATTTTAGAGAAAATGTACAAGCTGGAGCTTATGAAATCTGGTTCCACAACATTGACAGACACCAGAATATCCTCATGTAGTAGAAGGTGAAGTTAAATTTATATGACTCTGGTGAAATTTCTATTTTTGAAGAGCCAAAACATGTAGAAGCATCTGTTGTGATAATTTGCCCATTTTCTTACATGTGTAGTTTTGGGTCTGGTTTTAATGTTTTATCCCATCATTTCTTATTCACAGAGGATCAAGTTTGTGTGGGTGTGGGGTATAAGATGATTTTTCTGGGAGCAATTGCTCTGAGCTGGTGAAGAGTGCAGGGACTCCTAACATTACAGTCTATGTCTTTCCCCCCATTTTAAAATTTAGCTCTGCTGTTATTTTTTTGACCTGCCTCCACTCTGTTTCAGATTTGTATACTCGTGTTTCATGTATCAGTGATGATTCCAATTACACGCTAGGTAACAAGAGTTTAATAAAATGTGGCAATAAATTGTGGAAAGACATCATGCATGTGAAAAAAATGTATTAAGAAATGTGTTCCAGGTAGAGCTTCCAGTATTAAATGACTAATCACTTCCACACACATATACAAAGTGAAGGTTTTATTTAGTTGAATTTGGCCTTTCAAAACTAGAATGCCAAGCAGTGACTTCCAACTGGTTTTCTAGCCTGTCTGAAGCATGTGGCAGTTGTTTCTTTTCACAGGGAATGTTTTAGATGGTTTTCAGTAGCCCTTCAGCCGAAGGAGGTAGGGTATCTTGTTCAAAGCTCACATTATTTTGATTTAAATGGCAAATGGTAATAAAAAGAATGTGCAATATTTATACTCAATACTGCCTAGTGGTCAGATGACTGGAATTGAATCCAGCCTCTTTCGTTTAGTAGATATGTGATGTTAGGCAAGTCTCTTTTATGTGGTGTTTCCTTACTGCCTACACTGGAATAGTAGTATCTTTACTAAGATATTGTCAAAGATCAATGATAAAAAAAATGTAAAATATTTAGTTCCATGGTGAGGCATGGTGTAAGCACCAATATGTATATTATTATAAAGAAAGAGTCAAACTAAAAGATTTGCACAGATGTAACAGCTAGAACAAAACAAAGCAGGTTATATGGGGCAGAGATATTGTCTCGGCTTTTTATTTCATTTCACTCTCAGATTATGCTTTGCAAGATCTTCTCCATCAGCTGCAGCATAATTTGGGTTTACTTCTGCTCACTTCCCCTTCTTTAAGAACTACTAAGTTTCAGTAAGTGCTTCCTCAGATAGAAGTCATAAGTGTAATTCATTTCTGTCCATTTCATATTGAAAGCAAATATCAAGAAAGCATAGGAGTTAAGGAAGCTGTTTGGTGCTCATCAGGCTTATCTTCCCATGGCTCATGCCTCAGGAACATTCTGAGAACTCATAAGGAGCCCGCCATGGTACACGGCTCTGTCTGTGGAAGAGTGAATGAGTTAGAGTGGAAGCTGTCTGGGCTGTGGTCTCAGAGATCCCATCATATTTTTTACTACATGACACAGATAAAAATTATTTAATTTCCTTGTACTTCTTTGTTCTCCTATGTAAAATGACAATAATACCTCACAGTGCAGTAGGAAAGATTAGAGAGCCCGTGTTTCCAAATGCCTGAGACAGAGCTTGACACATAACAGCCATTTATTTATTTATTATTTAAAGATTTTATTTATCCATGAGAGACACAGAGAGAGGGGCAGAGACACAGGCAGAGGGAGAAGCAGGCTCCATGCAGGGAGCCCCATGTGGGACTCGATCCCGGGACTCCAGGATCAGGCCCTGGGCCAAGGCGGCGCTAAACCACTGAGCCACCCGGGCTGCCCACATAACAGCCATTTAATAAAGGCTCAGTATTGGTATATTATTAATGATTTGTGAGAATTGAATGAACAAATGTCAAGTTAGATGAGAAGCCTAGAATGGAAAAATCATATAAACAAGTTAAACTTTATCTCTGGAGAAATAATACATAAATATCCATGAGGTGCCTGGGTGCTCAGTCAGTTAAGCGTGTACTCTTGTCATCTGAGGTCATTATCCCAGGGTCATGAGATAGAACCTTGGGTAGGGCTCTGTGCTGGTCTACACTTGGAGCCTGCTTGGGATTCTCTCTGCCCTTCCCCCTCCACTTGTGCTCACCCTGGCGTGAGTGCTCTCTCTTAAAAAAAAAGAAAGAAAGAAAAGTTTACCCATGATTGTAATTTTGCTTGCAGGAAATTATGGTAAAGAACAGAAACATCAGAGGCTAGATTTTCTCCATACGTGTATGAATAAGAGATAGAAGAGGTAGTCAAATAATAATTGAAAGTGATATGAGCATTATTAGATCCTGTTCCATTGGTAATTTGACTCTGAAAATATTATATTTAAAAAAGAGTTTTATTCAGAGCTTTGGGAGCTCTGCTGTTTATATCTACTAAAAAATAGTAGTTATAAAAGGATAGACATTTGTTGAATGCTTACTATGTACTTGTTATGTTTCTGAGTGTGTTCCATGTACATGACTTATTTTCACGTTAACTCTATGAGGTAGATACTACTGCTCTTACAGTATATTATGGAAAATGGCCATTTTTCACTACATCTTCCTAAAGAAGGGTGAAGATCTCCTTTTATACATGTGTAAGACATTTGGGGAGACATGACTTGTGTGAAGGGAAGGAGGGTATTACAAGGTCCCTAAGAGGAAGAAGGCCATTTCTTGGATATCCTCTTATGGTTCTAGTACAACTCATCATTATTATGATAATGGTGATGATAGTAATGGTGATAGTAATAACCACGCCACTATTATTGTTATGAATAACATTTAGTGATTACAATGTTTCATGCATTTCTGACATATAATGACATTTATAGGAAGGAATGATATTGGAATATGGGCTTTTAATTAATACAGGTGTTATAGTGTACTGAAGTATTCACTGGAAAAGGCAACACATATCTTGTCTGTCAATTTGGATATATACCTTCTTTGTTTCATAATATCTGTTAAGTTATAGCAAATGAAAAAAAATTATATGGGGAAAAAATAAGCAGGGAGAATGATTTCAGATTGTTTTGACTCAGAGAGTCAGCTACACTTTGGGAGTGTTAACACATTCTTTTGTCTTGGGTTGTCCTAATTTAACATCAATATTGAAAGTTTCAGTTTCTTATTTTTAGGAAGGGATGTCAGCTGACTTTTGGGGGGTTGATGTCAGTGGGATTTGGACTTAAGCTATAAAGTGTATGTAAATCAAATATTTAAAAATGAATATATTTTTACATATAAAAATACACCTAGTCAATGATCCATAATAATTGTACTTTATTGATTTTTATAATAAAATATATTATAAATAATTCAATTTGGGTTTATCTCGCTTTAACTAATTTGTGTTTTACAAATCTTAAAAAATAAATTATGGGCATTTGCTTTGCTAAAAAAATTCTTTACTTATAAAAGGATTTTTAAAAAGATTTCATTTATTTATTAATGAGAGACACAAAGAGAAGCAGAGACATAGACAGGAAAAGCAGGCTCCATGCAGGAAGCCCAAAGTGGGACTCAATCCTAGGACTCCGGGATCACGCCCTGAGCCAAAGTCAGAAGCTCAACCACTGAGCCACCCAGGCATCCCCGAAGGATTTTTGCTAGGAGTCTTTTGAACAGTGAATCATTTAGAATATCTGAAATATGTGTGAACGCAATAAAATTTGTCTTCTATATGTATTGTTTACAATAAGAGATCATATTTTATACTGAAAGTCATACAGACTTGCCCCGAGGTTTTCACTTGGCTTCTGTATTAGTTCCTTGTGATATTGGGTTTTGGACTATATTTTTTTCTTAGTTTTCTTTTTGTTCTAAAATTCTAAGATTTTGAAAAGCACTCTTGTCTAACAAGTCCTCACTTTATTTGAGAGACAGTATAGTCGATAGATGATAGAATTGAATAGCTAGGTTCCAACTTTTGGTCTAACATGTATTAGCTGTGTGACCTTCGGCCAGTTACTTAAACTCTGTGCCTCAGTTCTTCATCAGTGAAATGGATTATGTACTTATCTAATAGGAGTTTTATAAAAGTTTGCAAAACACTTAAAAGAGTGGCTAGCACATTAAGCATAATATAAGATGTTATTATTTAATTGTTTACTCAATTAAAAATCTCAAACTCTCTTTATCCAGATATGAAAACTATGGAAGCATCTGTGATTAGAGAAAGTTCAACCAAAGAATTTAAGAGTTGGTGAGAAAAAAAAAAATAGGATTGAGGAACCAACCTATGAAAACTGTTGCAAAAAAAAGAAAGAAAACACTTTTATATTCAATGAAATAACACAATAATTATGGGATACTAAAAGGATTGCATGAAATGCTACTAACCATATTTTGGAATTGACTACCAACCATATCTACTACATTTTAAAACTAGCAATAATGATTTTTCTGAAATTACTTCCATATATTCACCAACCATCTTTTTTTTTTTTAAGATTTTATTTATTTATTCATGAGAGACACACAGAGAGAGTCAGAGACACAGGCAGAGGGAGAATCAGGCTCCCTGCGGAGCCTGATGTGGGACTTGATCCTGAAACCCCAGGATCACACCCTGAGCCAAAGGCAGACATTCAACCGCTGAGCCACCTGGGAGTCTCTCACCTACCATCTCTTAACTAGAAATATCTCAAGTTCTCCCTTTCCCATCTTTACAACAAAAACTTGGTGATTTTGTTTGGTTTGTTTATTTGTTTGCTTTGTTACTAAGAAGCACTCCCCCCCCCCCCATGGTTAGTTCTTCATCCGGGTGTTGATAATTGTCTCAAAATTTTGTATGTTGGATCTCTAGGTTTCTCTTCATTGATGTGGAATTACTTTCAGTTCAATGTCTGCATATTCAAAAAAACTCTTACTCCTACTCCGTAAGGTATTAATTACCACTACTGCCCAAGGCCAGGAATCCTCCTTTGACAGAAGAAGATTCCTTCCTGGGAATATCATGACAGGCAGTGGCCTCTGGCCACTTCTGGGAGAGCACATGGATATTTGTTTGAATTGGAATGTATGAAATTATTATCTTCCTGTTACAAATGACTCAAACTGAAGTTGCTTAAATAACTTGCTTCAGATTATAAATTTATGCGATAGATCTAGAATTAGAGCATGGACAAGTAGCCACTGAAGTCCATGTTCTTTCCATACAGAGGGATGGGAAACTAATGGCCTATATGACATTGTGCTTTAGAACATGTACCTACCAAGGGAAGAGGAGATTTGGGAAGTTGTCATGTGCTAGGTATTGCTTGGAAGTTTAAGGAACTTATTTCTTTGATTGTAGAAATATTATATGATCATCATAAAATAACTTGGGAAATGCAGAAAAACACAAAGAAGACAATACAACAATTCACAACTCAGAGATAACCACAGTTGACATTTCAGTGTACTTCTCTTCAGTCTTTGCTTTTTACAGTTAACAGATTGCTATCTGCAGTGACACAGCAGGGCTCATACAATACAAGCAGTTGTGAATACTGCTTTTTCCATTCAGCATGATGTCTTATACATTGTGCAAGCTGGAATTTGAATACCTACTTGAAATTTCTGGAAATTATAATTTGGCCTGTGTTATTCTTTTACTGAGAAGGCTTGATTTAACAGAGGAACACAAAAATACCATGTTACAGGTTTTCCAGAAAAAAAACATTACAGAAAGAGAGCAGGTATAAAATAGCTTAGAATTTACCAAAAATACTATTCATATCTAGCAGGCTATTCTCTTTTGGGAGGCTTTCTAGAGACACAACAAGGAGCCTGATGTGGGGGAAATGTTCAAACTAAATGGCCTCCCAATGGTGGATCTGTTTTCTCCTGTTTGATCTCCTGTTGTTCAGGAAGGGGTCCCAAGTGAGCCCTAAGAGATTCCAAATTCAAAGCCAGTCCTGGGTTTGGATTTGTTCTGGAACAACCTCGGGATTCATCTCAGTCCTCTAGTGTCACCTAGAATTGGTCAACACAGTGCTTACTGAGCTCTCTCTCCAGAGCAGGCCCTCTGCTATGCACAGTGATGAGACTAACATGGGTTCAGCTTTCATGCAGTTTATAATTCAGTATAAGAGAAAGGCTCTAAATCTCCATTTGTCTGCTTAAGTGCTTAACTAAGTACCATGATGGAAAGTGCTATCTTGCTATCTATGGAAGAAAAATAGAAGGTGCTGTGTATCTTGAGGCCAGAGCTGGTGGGGTGTGAATGGGTGGTTAGGCAAGGCTCTCCTGAGGAAGAAGGATGAGTAAGATCTGTTCAGAGGAAGCGCAAGTAAGGAGAGCATTGAAATAGAGAAAAGAATGTAGTTTTCCCAAGGAAGACAGCAGATTGAGGTTTTGGGAAAACAGAGAGGCAGGGTGGTTGGAGCACAATGATTAAGTGATTTGAGGTGAGTCTAGACCTGGGTCTGTCATATTTTGTGTGGTTCAATTCATAGCACAATAGAACATAATAAATGCCCACCGGGGGTTGAAATAGCCAAATCTTACTGGCAATTCAAATTTAAATAGGCCTAAAAAAGGAATGATTTTAATTGCTAAGGAAGGAAATACAAATGAATGAAAATGTCTAGGAAGACAAATGCAAGAGAGGGATTGAAATAGAAATATGGTTGTGAAGTCAAGGCAAATTCAAAGGACAGTTTTCCTTCTCTTAATTTCCAGTGTTTCTTCAGAGGATCACAGGAACATACTCATAAATGTAGTGCTCCTTCTTTGAAAAAAAATTCTTAAAATACCAAGTTTTATTCCAAGAACAGAATAAGCTAATGCTCACATTTTTATTCTGAATGAATTGCCAACATTTTATTCACTAGTTTCACTAAAGAGCTGGAACCTCACTGGGATTTCTGAATTAAATTAGCTTTCAGAACCATTTAAAGTTCTTCCATTCTATTAATTCAGCAGACAATCAAGTTGTTCACTTGTTGACTTTTATCCACATGCACTCAATCAAATCAACTATCAAAGAGAGATACCTATTAGTTGTTAATTTCATATGTTAGATAGGAATCCTGGAACTCCTGTTTATATCTGTTTGATAACCTTCTAATCTTTACCACAGTCTCACTAACAGCAGCATTAACTAGTCTGCCATCTATCTTGATTAACAACACTGAGACTCAGAAAGATGCACAACATCTGATAAGCTGAGCCGGCCAAACTTCTAACAATGCCTGTAGCCCCATAGAAAATGGGCTTCTACCACCATTCTTACAAACCTTAAAGTTGTTTTTAAATCATACTTTTAAAAATTAGTATTTTAAGCAAATAAGAAGAGCTTGTCTTAGTGTAGGAGCTCTTATGAATAATTGGTAGGACTGAGTGCTTTGCAATATTTTTACCCCTATTTTGTGTTCTGTCAGTTGGCATTTTTAGAAATGGTTTTTGCCTCATATTGAATTATAAGAATACTGTTATCTCTGGATCAGATTAATTCAACAAATATTTATTAATCTCCTTGTGATTAACATCTCCTACATACATAAAAGACCTAGAAAATACAGATTCATATACCATAAAGTTCCATATTTGAAATCACAGTAACTGGATTTCTTTAATAAGTGGAATTATATTGACTTTTATGAGAGACAAAATAGGACAAAATAGATTAATAAATATACGCTTTGTTCCCTATGGTAACCTCCAGGAAGTCTTCACACAGTTCTTTAAAAGTCTATTTATACCATTTTTCATCCAGTTTCAATGCTGAAAGATTAAAGACATTTTACTCACCATCCATGTTGAGTTTTAGCAACTGGTCCATCACCATTCTTTCCATACTCTTCTCAGGAAGTTCTTGGTGACTTCCATATCCACCTTACCAATGCTTCTACTACTGTCACCTCATAGTTTCATGTTTTTAAAATTTTCACTGAGCCTGTTCTTCATCCCACTTCAGATATTCTTAGGCACAGCTACATTATGGAACTTAGTTGGGACCATGCCATCTCCAATATTGTACTCTGAGAAGTTCTTTTTTAGCTTCTCTGAATCTTTATTGGTTTCCCTACTCTTCACCTGGCTTGTGAGAAGTGGGTAATAATAAGAAGTTGGAGCGGAAGAATATAGAATGAATGATTCCTGATGTGGGACATAGCCAGAATAAAGTGTGAAAAGAGAGAGCATTCTTATATTATCTCAGGAAGGCTTTGCACTAGCACATTTTAGATATTAGTCTGATAAAATGTGATTTAAAAAAAATGTGAACTCATTTCCTCAAGATGATGGACGATAAAGACATCCACATTTCTTTCTCGACTCTTATATCCGTGCAAATGGCTCCCTAATTTATTTCTGAAGACAAGGTCAAACTCCTGAGCTCCAACCCTGAATTTCCAATGACTTGAGTATCTCTAAATGCATCTCCCAAAGAACCTTCAAGCTCAGCATGTTCTGATTTGTATTCATCATCAATCTTGTTACACCAGCACCACCTGGGAATTTCATTATCCATTAATGAGACCACCATCTCTAAGTCAAACAGGTTCCCTGTTTTGCTTCTCCACTTTCAATCCATTACCAACTCCTGGCAATTCTTTACCTTGAAATTTCTCTTAAGTTTATCGGTCTTTATTCCATTCCCAAATCCATTTCCCTAATTCACTCCTCATTATATGTCATTCTGAAAACTGTGCCACATGTCTATCTGGTTCCTCTAGATCCTCTCTTCCTCTGTAATCCATCTTATCCATAACTATCGATTATTTACTTCTTAAAATTAATTAATTAATTTTAATTAATGTTCTATTAAAGCATTAACATTAACATTAATTAATGTTCTGTTAAAATTAATAGTTCTACTAATGTTCTATTATTAATTAATCAATTAAAATAATTAATATAGTTGATATATAATGTTATGTTAGTTTCAAGCGTACAATCATAGATTATTTTCACAAAGCTACTTTGGTATAGTTATCTCTGCTCAAAATTTTTTTCTAGTGGTTTACCTGCTTAGTGAAGTTCAGACCCTTTATACCAGTATTCTGGCCCTTTACAATTTGCCCAAAATTTCCATTCAGTTTTGTTTTCCCCTCATATGTATTCCTCCATATATCTTTCTCTACCCATTGCCTTGAGCTTTACATTTCATGAATTTTCTCATAAGGTTCTTTCTGCCTCTGATTCCCTTCTTCTACATATTTATTGGTTGCCAAAATGTTTTTCAAAACTAAACTGTATTCAAATCCCCCTTCCCCCCTTTCTGTCCTTTCTTTGTATGAATAGATATATTCATAGGTGTCTATTATGTTCCAAAAGGGTATGCAATCATGCCATGAATGATCTCACAGTCCAGAGGAGATGACTGATACACCAATAAGTACAAGCAAATATGGGAAGAGAGATGAGGAGAATATAGTTGAGTCTTATTTGGGAGACTTGAGGAGTCAATTAAAGGAGTCTTGGAGGAAGTTGCAGATATGCTGAATCCTAAATTATGACAAAGAATTGCCCAGAAGAAGTTTAGTAGAGAAGGAAGATTTTTCCAAATCTCAGAGCTAATAGGAGCTAGTTGAGAAAAGGAGGTGTTTGGTGAAACCCATCATGAAGTAGGTCTTGCTTGAACTCAAAGGATGGGGGAAGGGAGCAGCAGAAGCTGATATCTGAGAGGTAGACAGGGTTTGGGGATGAATTGTTGTAGTTTAAAACTTTAGTTTGTCCTATAGATAATGGAAACCATGAATGGATTTGAGAAGGGAAATGAAATGACCAGGTTGACATTTTAGGTGGACCAAGCAGGAAGTTGTGCTAAGAAGAGATTTGAGGGTAAAAAAAATCCACAGCCAACAACAGTAGAAGGAAGATATTAACACAGTCTGGGAGAAAGAGAATTAAAGGAGGAAAACAAAAAATACTTAGTAGTTAATATTGGTAGTGTTCTATTAATTGATGTTAGAGATTAGGAAGAGAGTCAGTGATGATTTCTAGTTTGCATAATTGGTTGGATAGTGGTGGTACAAAATGAGACTAAAAAATAATAATGCATAAGAAGCAGCCTTGGTAGGAGAAAACTGAGATGGAAAGGTTAAAGATAAAATTGAATGGCTTCATTGTCTCATCAGGTGAGATGAATGAGGTTAGATAATAAACATAATACATGGATACTACTTGAAGCTCAGGAGGTAGGTCTGAACTGAGCTTTAGAATTGAATTAGAGCTTTAGAATTTAGAATTAGAAAACACCAAGATGGTATTTTTATATTTGGAAAGCATCTGTAACAATGCAGTGTACGCTGGGAGGAAGCCTTAAGAAATAGATGGAGGAACAACTGAGGAAATCGGCAGGGAAGAAATAACTAAAGAAAAAAAATCAGAAACATAATTTTCCCTTGATTTCAACGTTGCTCTTTTCCTTGAGTTCCCAAAGCATTTGACAGTTTTTTGGGGGGAGGTAGGAGGTTCCCTCTATCTCCCTTATTCTTCCATCACAATCTGGTTAGATTAAAGAAATTTGTTGGGCCATGTTTACTGGTGGATGGATTTGCTATTGCAAATTGATGTAACCTGGTGCCAAGATCTCTTTTGTTCTTCTTCCCATTGCCTTTGAAAGATGTAATTGATAAGCTGTGTGTCTTGCTCCTCTTTTCTTAAATTCTCGTCATGTCTAGTGGGTAGTTGGAGAATTAAGAATGTGAGATGCTAGCCTAGCAGGGGCTTTGGGCATCAGATACATTCTCCAAACCAGCTTTGCCAGAGAATACTACACTAGAGTATCAGCCCTAGCCCAGCTAATTCTAAAGTGATAATGCACCCATTTATCTTTGTCCCTTGTATGTATTGCTTCCTTAGTCCTGAGAGACAGAAGAAATTGTCAGGTAAAGGTAGAATTCAGGCATTCCTACTTTTCCTTCCTCCACCTCAACACTCCTTTATAGCACTTGTTACTTTATATTTTATAGTTTTATGTATTTATATTTTATACATAACTATATTATGGTTTATATTTTTGTTATTTCTATGTATCCCTTATCCCCTCTGTTGTACACTGGGGTCTTTGAAATTTTCTATGACAATGAAGAAAGGCATTTTTATTTATTTATTTATTTGTTTGTTTGTTTTAAAGATTTTATTTATTTATTCATGAGAGACACAGAGAGGCAGAGACATAGGAAGAGGGAAAAGCAGGCTCCTTGTGAGGAGCCCAATGTTGGACTCCATCCAAGGACCCCGGGATCATGATCTGGAGCCAAAGATAGATGCTCAACCACTGAGCCACTCAGGTGCATCAGGCATTTTAATTTTTATTTTATTTATTTCTTTTAAAGATTTTATCTATTAATTCATGAGAGACACACAGAGAGAGGCAGAGACATGGGCAGTGGGAGAAGCAGGCTCCCTCCAGGGAGCCTGATGTGGGACTCAATCCCAGGACCCTGGGATCACGACCTCAGCCAAAGGTAGACACTCAACCCCTGAGCCACCCAGGCACCCCAAGGCATTTTTAATTTTAACAAAATACCATATCCTTAGATAGTTTGAAAGATTATACTACCCTGCATCATTCTAAGTTAAAGGTGACAAAATGAGGTATTGGAAACATGAATTGACAGCATTTTGTATGACATATACAATTGGGATTTGAAGTTAAGGATCATAGACAAAACTAAGATTTATGATAGTGTCATATACACTTTATCCTAATAATTCAGGGCCTTATTTCATGCTTCATAATTAAATTATTATATTTTCCCTTCCACAAAAAGGTACGTGGGCTTTCCTGCTGCCATTTCAGTGGATGCAAGCAATATTATGATATTTGGGGATCTATATTTCAGTGTCAGGAGGGAGCAGTGTCATGACTTTGATATTGACTGGATGGATAAGGATGAGAAAGCCCAAGTCTCTATGTGGAATATGCAATGTACTTATTACTTTTAACACAGGCTTTGAGGACTTCTTTTCTTGGCTCCTTAAGATGTCATGTTTTTACACCTAAGATTCTCCTCAATTTACTCTGAGCATCTTAGTTTCTTGGATGACTGTTGCATGTATGACAGCTTGATGCCCTTATTTTATTATTTGCTCAGAGGATCCTTTCCAATGGTAAAATCTGCGTATACGTGTGTGTATGTGTGTTTTTTTTTTTTAATATTTTATTTTATTTATGATAGTCAGAGAGAGAGAGAGAGGCAGAGACACAGGCAGAGGGAGAAGCAGGCTCCATGCACCGGGAGCCTGATGTGGGATTCGATCCTGGGTCTCCAGGATCGCGCCCTGGGCCAAAGGCAGGCGCCAAACCGCTGCGCCACCCAGGGATCCCTGTATGTGTGTTTTATATTAGTTGACTGCAGTCAACTTTTGAACATGACCAGGTACATATGATTTAAATTTCCTTAAAAGATGAATTTGAATCACTGGTGTTATGAGGCTAAAATTGAATATAAAGATTCTTAAGCCTGGAATGAACATAGCTAACACTGTTGGCACAAACTAACCAGGTTGTTTTCTGTACACAGTAACTTCTTAAGGCTGAAGGATTCACTTAAATTTTTTAGTTCTAATTTAATGACTTTTTAGAAGGGCAGTCATGTATTATGGTGTTATTAACATTTGGAGATTCTCAAAGGAATTATGTTAGATTATCACCAACTTGTCTACTTATTTTTAGATGTAGGACAGGATTTCTATCTTTAAGGAGTTTATGATCTAGTTGAAGAGAATGTGAAAAGTTAAAGGGGCTAACAATACAAAACTGGAGTACACGAAATGTAAAAAAGGCAGTGATTCAATGAACATGGGAGTGCCAATATCACTTTGTGATCCTGATTTCAATACCCAGAAGTGGGATTGCTGGATCATATAGTATATCCATTTTTAAATTTTTGAGGAGCTTCCATACTATTTTCCATAGAAGCTGCATTGTTTTACATTCCCATCAATAGTGTAAAAGGGTTCCAAATCTCCATATCCTCACTAAAATTTGCCTTTTTTTTTTTTTTATGATAGTCACAGAGAGAGAGAGAGAGAGAGACAGACAGACAGAGAGAGGCAGAGACATAGGCAGAGGGAGAAGCAGGCTCCATGCACTGGGAGCCCAATGTGGGATTCAATCCCGGGTCTCCAGGATCGTGCCCTGGGCCAAAGGCAGGCGCCAAACCGCTGCACCACCCAGGGATCCCAAATTTGCCTTTTTAAAATAATAGTCATCCAGAAACACTATTCACAGCAACCAAGATATGGAAGCAATCTATATGTCCATCAACAGATGAATGGATAATGAAATGTGGTATATACATACAAGGAATACTATTCAGTCTTGAATAAGAAGGAAATTATGTAATATGTGTCAACATGAATGAATCTGGAGGGTATTATGCTAAGTGCATTAGCCAATCGCAGAAAGACAGTAAGTCCACTTATTTGAGGCATCAAAAATAGTCAAATTCTAGGACTCAAAGATTGGAATGGTCATTACTGGAGGTGGAGAAGGAGGAAACAGAAAGTTACTAACAATGGGCGTAGAGCTCCAGGTAAGCAAGATGAGTAAGTTTTGAAAATCTGTACCACATGATCAACAATAATGTATCATATACTTAAGACTGTAAGTCTTATTTTCAGTGTTCTTTCCATAGAAAAGGGCAGTGAACTAAACTTTAGAATGAAGTTTAAATTTATCTTAATAAAATATTCCCTTGACCTCTTATAATTCTGCAAATGTCCCTGGTTCCTGTTAAATGCCTGGGAAATGGAGCTGTTGCAAATGCTTGGTCCATTTTGTAAGGTGTGAATAACTTTTGAAAATTTAAAAGAGAAGAGCTTTATCAATGAAGTTGGACGAAATGCATTATATCATATCATAGCCATCAGAGTTCTATTTCTCCGGAGTCACTCAAGTATGGCCACAGAGCCAAGGCTTGGATATTGCTGTCTTGTTTTCGGCACAAATGCTGGCAATCACAGAAGGAAAAACAAATTATTATATTTTTTGATGTTGGTGATTCTGGTCTAGGTCTTGATCTGAAAACTAAATCTAGAAGTGACTTAGAAGTTTCCATCACATTGACTGCCTTTTATCAAATCCCATTTTCCCAGATTTCTTGGCATAAGCATATTTTCCTAGTCGAAACTCAACATTTTAGTCTCCTCATATCCTCTGTTCTAAACTGTTGTTCACTTATCCTCTTGGCTCAGTGCAGATGATAATAACCTTCAGCTTTGTGTGTATGTGTGGGGGGGTACTGATGGGCTACCTTTCTCTTCTGGCAGGTTCCTCCTAGAAAACAATATTAAACAATTCTCTCTATTTTTCATTGCTTTAGTTATTTAATTTGGCAAGTACTTTTAAATCTTTTCTCCTGTGTTCAGAAGACAAAAAAATTGTACACATTTGCAGAAATTTTGTTTTATACCTTTAGTAATTTTCCCCTCCATTCATATAAGTATTCTAATTTATAGTGAATATTCAACTGGATCACATAAGTCTGGATATTCCATTTTATTAGAAAGGCTGGGTATATGGTCTATTTCCCCATAAGTAGGCTAATGTTATCTATATATGGGTTATCACTCCTAGTATCCCTGCCATTTAAAATTTTTGTTTTAAAATTTATTTGCTCTTTGTTTTGTTGTATTTTTTAGGGCTCAAAAAAATACAATCAGACTTTTCCTGCCTCTACATATGGCATTTCAGTACATTAAAAGTATAACAAATTTATGACTAGAAGTCTCATTTTTTTTACATTCATTCCATCCACTAATAATGAGCACATCTCAGTTACAATAATTGTATTAAATGTTTAACATTACAAAGCACTGAGAGAACATTTCAAAGCTGACTCTCTTGATCTGTCAGCCACAGAGGGATTCTCTTGAGCACAGCTTACTGTAAGGAGGGGATATTTTCATTGCTATGAGGACATGTGAAAGAAAGAACATTAACATTTGTTGATCACATAATATGTAACAGACATCTGCTAGATATTTTTTCTTGATTATTTTTATAATAACCTCATGAAGTAGGAATTCATACACTCATCTTATAAACATGGCTCAGAGGTAGAGTACCTCAGCCAAAGACACATGACTAGAAGGTAGACAAGGTGGGGTTAAGCCAAGTCCACTGTCTATGGAGTCCATCCATGTACTTTCCTCAATGTATTCTCCTGCCTTTTGGCATTATGGCAGTGTGAAAAGCATTAGACTGGAAATAAGAAAATCTGCATCTAAGTCTGTTTTACAGATGCGGATCCATGGGAAACTGGCTTCTGGGCCACTCTCTCTCTCTAATTGGTTGAGTGAGAATAAAATACCTCCCAAGTTGGTTGTGAGAATTAAATAAGATTTGTGTGTATAAATACTTTGTAGAAAATAATCAGTACCAACATGTATTCACTTGTATGGTAGGCATTCTACTAAATAATGTATCTATAAATGTACTCATAAAAAAACTCCATGTGGTTTGTTTGTTCATTTGTTTTTTTTTAGAAAGAGCAAGCGATTGGGGGTGGTGGTGGTGAGGTAGGGTGGAAAGGGAAGAGGGAGAGGGAAGGAGAAAATCTTAAGCAGGATCCATGCCCAGTATGGAGCTTGACACAGGGCTGGATCTTACAATCCTGAGATCATGACCTGAGCTGAAATCAAGAGTCAGTCACTTAACCAACTGAGCCACTCAGGTGCTTCCATGTGGTTATTTTTATCCCCACTTTACATAAAGAAACTGAGGCACAGATATAACTTGTCCAAGGTCATGTGAAGATGAAGATGAAGAACCAGAAGTTGAACCCAGAAAATCAGGACTCAGAATGTATGAGCTTAACCACCACTGCATATTGTGCTATAAAATTAGGGTTTATGGGGCACCTGTGTGGCTCAGTCAGTTAAGCATCTGACTCTTGGTTTCAGCTCAGGTCATGATCTCAGGGTTGTGAGACTGAGTCCCATGTCAGACTCCACGCTCAGCATGGAGTCTGCTTGAGATTCTCTCCCTCTCCCTCCTTCTCTGTTCCCTCCCCCTGCTCATGCTTTTTCTCTTTAAATAAATAAAATCTTTAAAAAATAAAACTAAGAATTAGTATGATAATTTCAGACTTCAAAATAAATATCAAAATGATACAGTATTTAGGTGAGATTAGTGTCAGCTAGTAGATTTGGAGGAGTGAAGCTGGAACTATTCAACATTCTATTATCAAAAATGTGCTATAGGAGTTATTTTAAAGAATATCTAGTCTACTGTTATATCAGGATGGAGCCAGGCAGACCTTGTGTTTCCACTAACAACGCTCAGTTTATGTGCAGTAATCTACTCTTTCCAAAGACACTTTGTGTCTCATGGACATGTCCACTAAAGAAGAACTTGAAGGATCCAGAGGATAGCATTCTCCTAGAGATGTAAGTGCATGTTCATAATAAGTATATATAAACACGTATGTTCATAATACAAGCATAAAAAGAGGGAACAATTTTTGAGGATTTATGTTTATAAGGTACAGAATTTAGAGTATACTTTTATAGCTATATGCTTCCATTCCCAGCCCTGAATTCATAACTATGATAAACATTAATACTTTGTATGCAGTCTTTTCCTGGGTCTTGATGTAGCCCAAGAACATTTTTTAACACCACCCTGGGATACAACTACTAATTTCTACTCTACTTTCCATTATTTCATTTATTCTGCTTGCTTCAGGTTTTTTTCCTCTTCCTTTTCCCCAGTGTCTTAAGGTAGAAGTTTAAGTTACTGACTTGAGATCTTTCTTCTTTTTTAACATAGGTATTTGCATTTCCTTATAAGCACTGATTTAATTGCATCCCATCAGTTTGGTACGTTGTGTCTTCATTTTCATTCATCTCAAAGTATTTTTAATTTCCATTTTGATTTCTTTAATCCATTGGTTATTTAGGAGTGTGTTGTTTAATTTCTACATATTTATGAGCTTTACAAATTTCTTTCTGTTATTAATTTTTAATTTCATTCTACTGTTGTCAGAGAACATATCTTGTGTTATTTCTATCCCTTTAAATTGACCAAAGTATTTTTTATGGTCTAGCACATGGTCTATCTTGGAGAATGTTCTATGTACATGTGAGAAGAATGTACATTCTACTGTTGTTAGGTTCTATGTTCTATAACTGTCTGTTAGATTCAATTGATTTAACCTGTTGTTCAGGTCTTCTGTTTCCTTGCTGAGCTTCTTAGTTGTTATATACTTAGTATATAGTTATTCTATTAATTCTGGAGGCTGGGAAATTCAAGATCAATATGTCAAGAAGATAGGTTTCATTCTGAGGTTTCTTCTCTTAATTGGGAGGTGGCCATTACCTTGCTGTGTGCTCACATGACATGTGTGCATGGAGAGAGATATTTTCTTTTTCTTACAAGGGCTCTAATCTGAGACCCCACCCTCATGTACTCATTTAACCCTAATTATCCCTGGAAGGCTCCATTTCCAAATACTCTCGCTGTGGGGTTTAGGACTTTAACATGGATTTTGAGGGAACACAGTTTATTCACTTTAGTCCATAACACCCCTCTTGGTTTTCTCAAAATCCAAGAATCTCAGGGAGTCTTGTCTGACCACTCTGTTTTGGAGACCTTCCTTTGTTCACACGGTATACTGTGAATGCTTCCAATATAGAACAGATTACACTGAACTATTACTGTACACATGGTCTTCTCTCTGCAATAGACCCAGCTTCCTTAAGGTGGAATCTGGCCTTATTCATCTCTGTATTCCAAGGGCCTACCACAATGCCTTCCATAAAACAGATATTCAGTATTTGTTAAGTGGATAAATCAGTCTTGAATAACCTATTCTCTATTAGTAGAAATACCTCCTTTATTTTAAAATAGTAACCATATATTTGGAAAAAAGCTAGGTGAAGTGTTAAGAATATATATCTGTGATACATAAACATATTCAGAGGGAAGAAAATATTTTAATTTGATTTAAGCTTCCTGATGACAGGTTTGATTCTGGGAAAATGTGGTTCTACAGTGCAGATTCCAACTTACATTAAGAAGCACGGAGCTGCTTGCGGCTATAGAGATGCCTCTGTGTATGCAAATGGTGACATGTATGACTAATGCAGGCACCTTTTCTTTTGAGTTAAAAAAATAAAAAGATTCTCACCTGAAGTTTTTCAATGCAAATAGAACATAAATAAAGATTTATGTAGAAAATGCAGATGGCTGAAACAGAAAGAATGTGTAAAAGAGGTCAGATGAGAACAAAAAAAAATCCATGCTGAAAGTTTATCTCCATAAATACCTTAGTATTTATGTGGTTGGTGTTTGTTTTGTGTTCTTATGTAATATTTATTATTTATACAGATCTTCCTTGATTTATGATGAGGTTATAGTACCAATAAGCCCATTTTAAGCTGAAAATGCATTTAATACACCTAACCTACCAAACATCATAGCTGACCTGAAACTTGCTTAGAACACTTATACTAGCTTACAGTCGGGCAAAGTCATCTAACAAAGCCTATTTTATAATTAAGTGTTGAATACTGTACTGAAAGTGAAACACAGAATGATTTTATTGGTGTGGAATGGTTGTTAAGTGTATTGGTTGTTTACCTTTGAGATTATGTGGCTGTGGGCTGTGGCTTGCTGCCACTGCCCAGTCTTACAAGAGAGGGCTGTACTATACATACATCACTAGACCAGGAAAAAAATCAAAATTCAAAGTGCTGTTTCTACTGAATATGTATTGTTTTCACACCATCATAAGGTTGAAACATCTTAAGTTGAATGCTTGTAAGTCATGGACCGTCTGAATACTCTAGGCCTTTAAGCATCTCATACACTTCATCGTATATACAGCCCTGAGAGGTAAACTAGTTAGATTTCAGTTCATGCTCTGCTTTTGTTTACATTCTAAATTTTCCTTTCATGGGCTTTAATCAGGATTTGGGGGCAGGATTTTAGATATATTTGCCAACATGCCAAGCCACAGTAGGCCTGGCTCCCCAATTATAAATATGACTGTTACCCGCCTTTTACTTTCCTAGAAACAAATGAACATTTGTGCATTTACTAATTTAGGGTGGTAGGATCTTTCCTTAAGATTAAATGTTGTTCATTAAAAACCTTTCCTTGAACTGTTAATCATTTGAATCTAGGTATTCTTTTTACTTCCTCTTGTGTTTGTGGTTAATTGAGGAGTTGCAATGAATCCCAAGAGTAAGCAATTATGGCCAAGGCTGAAAAGTCTTTGAGGAAATGCCAGGCGCCATGAACCACAACCAAGGCAACTGATCTGAGCCCAGTCCCGACCCAAATACCCATGGAGGAATTGCTCTTGTTGGAACTCCACTAGGCTTAGGAAACTTTGAACTCCTGGGCCTTCGATTATGAAGTCTCAGAGGAAGGTGCCTATCCTGTAACTAGAGGAAACAATGCCCCTAGGAATCCCTTCTTTGTTCCTCCGACCTCTACAAGGTGACGAGAAGCAGCTGAAAGCCTCCTGTACCCTTTTCCTGAATTTTATCGAGAATTGTTCTTGTTCCCTTGGTGAAAACCTCTTTCTCAATGAGCCTTGCAGAAATACTCCATAAATATTCTTGTATTAGAATATTCTAAAACACAAACTTTTAGCTCCTGGAGTCACTCAACTTTGTACAAGATCATTAGATTTAGCAGAATAAAAATAGCCTTATGTGTTTGCAGTCTGGTTTCTACAATGACTGTACTTAATTATCAGATTACATAGTGTAGGTTATAGAGGTTCAAATTTAGATACATGTGCTTTAGATAGTAAAAGATGGATTTACACTTGGGGATTTTTTTTTCAGAGTAACTATTTATAAACCACTTAATTTAAAGATTATGCTTGGAGATATTATAATAAATTGGGATACTGTATTTTACTCAGTTTACATTTAGTTTCAAGGATGCTTGCATTCTATAAAATGTATTTCAAGACTTTCTAAAAGACAAAATAGACACTCTTTAAGCAGTTTACAAGATACAGATCTTTATCTCCTACAAAGGAAAGAAAACAAGAAAGCTGTAAATAATAAGTTCTGAATAGGAATGACATAAACTGCCTAATCAATGTCTTCCAGAACTGGCAAGTGACACCTCTTTGTTTTTTGCAAATAAAAACCTTCTTACCATCACAATATAAACCATTATCTCTGCAGGCAAGGTATATTTAGAAATGTACAAAATGTACATTTCCTGCCAGCCTCTAGATCAGTAGGTGGAGATCTAAAGTCATGCAAATATTACAGTAAATGCAGGCAACCAATTTCTAATTATTCCATATCAGCAGATTTGTGAGGAATATAATTTATTAAAAAAGAACAGTTTATGATCAGCAGACCTTGGTTATGACTGTTTAGGAATTCAGTGCATTTTGATCTAATCACAAAATCAAAATATTCATGAAACACAATGATATCTCCCCAAAGCAGCCGGGCAGCCATTAATTTTGAAATTCGGGTAATTTATTAACACTTATCTGAAGCTGTAAAAGCTTACCTCTGTGTTTGTAATATGGGGAAAAGTGAAAGCAGTTTTAAAACTGATTCCTAATGATTTATAATGGTTTGCTGTAATTTGAGCCAGAAATTCAATTAAAATGTATGTCTAGTTTTGTTTCAAGATCTTTAGTTAAAAATTCTATTAAAATTCTATTTCCTTCTTGCATTAAATGTATCTGTTATCTGCATATACAAGAAATATAAGAAAATTCTATCATTTATTCCCTGGTCTCCATAAATGCTTTAAAAAAAAGCATTCATTTTTATTTCATAATCCTGCTAAGGTAGCATTTGGAATTTATATATAGTAGAGGAAGAATTACTGTATATGCTATTTTCTCAGTAAGGCAAGAAATCTAACATGGAATACTTTAGGGACAAGTCAAGTGATATTGGCCACTTTATCAAACTAGAGGAAAAACAAATAAAATGAAACAGACATTTTGGCTCCAAATTATTCATTTAATAGATTGTCTCTGAGGCATTTAAAAAATATATAACTTTCCAGAGAAAAGGGTAGGGGTTGGGGTGAGGTATGGGGAAGGTTATTCAACTTCCCTGAAGCAAATGCAAATGCATGAAAACTTTGAAAAAATTATCCTAAGGTATGAGATTCTTTCACTTAAAAAAAAAAAAACAAAATGAGTTTAATGGATTAATTGAAGGAGAACCTGATTGGTTCTTGCTTTTTCTTTTCTGATATTTTCTTGAACTATGTGAAATCTTATAATAATTACAAAGAACAAACATTAAAAGAGTTGATTTGTGTCTCAGTTTTGTGGTACCAAAAGTCTATAAGTAGAAACAGAAATAAAGCTATATGTTATTGAGCATTTGCTACAGGTATATATGGACGGCTTGCATGGACCTTTAAATAGTTAATCTCTTCAATGGTATATGTACTATATACAAATATTGTCATTCATATATCACTAAAGTGGTAGCAGAGGGACAAAGTTTCATAGAACTGATAAGTGGAAGAACGAGGATTTGAATCTAGAAGAATCTCCTTGTCAATTTGGTCATATAGTCATGTGAAGGTGTGGAGGGTGAGAATTTCACTTTATAAAGCCAAGAGATAGGCTAAAGTGAGCTAACTCCGAGTTTGTGGACTGTTTCTGGGAAAGGAGAAGATTTAGTAGACAAAAGCTGATAGTCACTGAGAAGAAATGAAGTGGCATTTTCCTTGGTGTATCTCTTGGTCTTTGATAATGACAAGAATGGGGCCTGACTTTGTCTTCCTTCTCATGGTGAACTGGGGATCCTGTAGGGTACAGGGCTTGGGAGATGGAGAACTGTGTGTCAAAATCCCAGAACACAAAGTAAACAGTAGAAAAGTTGGTCACTCAGCCAAAGGGGTATAAAGAGAAAAGAGAAAGAGAGAGAGAGAACAAAAAAAGAGAGCAAGCAAGCAAGCAAACTTAAGTCGTAACATCCTATGAGCCTGAGACAGAGGGAAGCCTAAGATGAGACTGTAGAAAAGTCAAAGGAAGGGACATAGCCCTAGAATAATTCCCAAGTGGAAAAGCCTTTTAATACTTGAAGGTCACTTCTGAGGATGAGATGAGATACTATAAAGGGACAGAAACCTGTAAAGCATGTACTTTTGTTTGACCACTTGTTGAACTCAGAATGGATGCCATAATTGCTGTGACAGTGCATATTGATAGAAACAGACTCAGGACTAAAGTGGGTGGGACAATTGCAGATGGGTAGTATACTGATGGAGGAACTTTTCTAAGCATCAGTCTCCTCCAAGAATCTATCTGACAACAATGGCTAGGTAGACATGAATCTCAAATGCATTATACAACATCACTAGAGCAGGGTTGCCAATGGGGTCTGCGGTCAGAAGGAGCAGACAGATTAGTGGTAAGGAAAATGGGAATTGAAAGATCAGGAGTCAAAATGTATCACAACTACCCGGTGTTCTTATCATTGAGGAAGTAGGTATCCAGATGACTCATAACATGGTAGTATTGGGGCATATTCTGGAAACAGCACTGCCTTGGGTTGGCCAGGTCTGTCCTTGACAACTGAACCTTTTCCTTTTATGGGTGTGTCCACTAACAGCTCTGTACATCTTGTTAAAAGGTTTGCATGAGCCGGGTCTGCCAGCCAAAATGCCCCAGTGGCATGACCCCAGGGTCTAGGTTCTGCTCTTCCTGGTGTACGTTTATATAGAGTTGACTGTTTTCCTCAGATAGATCGTTTGGCATTCTGCATGTCCCAGGGCCAGGTGTGGGAAGTCCTAAATCTGGAGAATGTGTGTTCAGGTCCTAGACTCACTATTCAATTATATTCCTGATGAGGGTAAGTTTTCTTGTTTGTTTGTTTGTTTGTTTGTTTTTGTTTGTTTGTTTGTTTGAGGGTAAGTTTTATATACCTTGTTAGAAAATACCTTCCTATTAGGCAATGTACTTGACCTATGCTGGCATGAGAACAAGTGACCTATCAGTTGCAGAGGGGAGAGGCTCTGCAAGGTGTAGTCATTTCTCATTATAGAATTCTGATGTCAAGTAGATGGTGTGTGTTTCTTGGGAGGTGGCCAGATCATGAACCTCTGCCCATGTTCAAAATGGGTACAGTTGCCTCTTGAACTGAAGCATGGCCACAGCTCCCTCTATAGTTCCCCTGAAGTGGCCATGCCAAGAATATATATTAAGCAGAAATAGAGTAGATGGTGGTTAGGGAGCATATAGCAGCTGTGGAAGAATTACAAACAAAAGCACAGTTTGGGATGTACATGGGTAACACAGAGGACTGTGAGACAGCCACGGCTCTCTATGTCTTTCTCTTCCCCATTGCCTGGGAATTTAATGAAAATCCTTACATAAGAAACAGGGCTTTTCTGAGCACTTTGCCTTTTTGTTTGTAATGAATTGTTTCTATTTACAAATTTTTTTCCTATAACCTCTTAATAAGGGTGATTTTCTGCAAGGCAGATGACATATGAAAGGAATATGTCTAAAGGCTATTTGTAGAAGAGTGTGGCTGACAAAAGAGTTGCATGGCAGGGGTTACATTCCTAAGGGTTACATGGACAAGACAAAATCAAATGGCCTTGACATAAAGGGATTACTGATGCTTAGTGAATGCCAAATAATGCTACATTGAAGAATTAAGATGGGACATGAGATCATTTGATTCCATTTGCAAAAATCTGATGACATTAGGGTTCTAGGGCTCTAAAAAATGACATAAGAACACTAACAAATACTGGGAAATATTTAGGGTTTTCTGAATCCAAAATATAACATGAAATTTGAACAAACTTTTTCAAAATCAGAAAAACTTATTCAGGATTCATTGTCATAGCAAGTTAATGCACATATACTGCTTTGGTTGACGTTAACTTATTTGTTCATTTTTAAAATCCACCAATGTTACTTCAAAGCAATCCCATTATCACTTTACCATTAAACTTTTTGAAAAAATGTTTTACATCTGATGTTTTTATTTTCTCTGTGTTGTCTCTCCACTCCTCTGTAGTCTGGCTTATGCTCCCCTTACTCTAATGCAACACCTTTCATTAGATTCTCTAATAATTTCTTCATTACCAATTGTTATGGCTTGTTTTTAATCATAAGCTTTCTTGATTTCTGTGGGGCATATCTTTTGGTCAGTCACTCATTGCTTATCATTATCCTTTCTTTTCAGTTTGTTCCAAATCCTCCTGCTTCTCCTTAAGCATTCTCTGTTCCTTTCCAGTTCCCTTTTGTGGTATCCTATGATTCTATTCCTGATTTCTCTCCAGCACCAGAACCCAATTCTCTGGTCCCTTGGGTCAGACTTTTTTCTACAGTATCAACCTATCCCAGTACTGGGCAGGTGGCTTCTGTAGCCTACCATCATCTTTTGCTCCCCTGCCTAGTAGTCAGATGGGTGTTTCCTCCAGCTAAATATTCATGTATATCCTGCAACTACCCTCAATCTCTTTGAGCATTAAGAGTATTTCATACTTTCTGTATTATCTGATCCTACTCTTCTATTCACAGAACCACTTGTTTTACTAAAGGGAAAAACTAGACATGGTTTCACTTGTGTCATCTTGGTCAAATATATGCAATTCAGTACCCAATGGTATATTTAATTTTCCTATTGTTGCTTTCTTGTAGTTTATTGATTTTCTTTTTCTATATTTTATTTGAATTTAAAAGTAATAAATGGTGCTAAGGTTTTACCCATCCATCCATCTACTTATTCAATTATTCCTTCCTCAACAATTGTACTCTCTTTGTCTCTCTTTTAGCATTAAATTACTTTGTTTTCAAAAGGCAGCCTAAAAGGTTGACCTCCATTTTGTACATAAGAAAGTTGAGGCTTGTCATGAGGTGCTCCATGAAACAAATGAGCATCCCTTAGTTTTATAATCTGAGAGAAATTTTGTCAATAATTACTTCTTATTCTTCATTGTGTAGTCCAGGACCTGTTCCTGGCTTATGGATAGATGTAAATAGATGTCTTGGTGGTGCTTATTAGCAATTTGACATAAAATATTTTCCCACGTGCTTATTAGCAATTTGATTTTATGTTTATAAATTGTTTATTAATTTTATGTTCATAATTATCATATTGTTTCTACAATTCCTCCATATGGATTTGTGGCATTTCTTTATTGATTTATGAGGTTTTAGTAGAATACAAGCATTAAAATTCTGTTATATTTCTTGCAAATATTTTCTTTGTATTTTGCCTTTTAATTTTGGTAAACTTCTGAAACTTCCAGCTTTAACATTTTATAATCATACCTGTCACTTTCTTCATGAGTTTTCCCATTACTTACAAGCTATAAAAGTCTTCCTTCCTCTAAAGATTTAATAAACATTTGCCTACAATTTTTGGGGGGATTTTTTTAGTCTATTGTTCTACATTTAACTCCTAAATCCATGTGGAATTTTAGTATAAAGTACGAAGGGAAAATGCAATTTTTTCCCTAAATACTTCTCAAGTGTTCCAGCACATTTATTTTTTATTTATTTATTTTAAAAATATTTTTAAAATTTATTTATTCATGAGAGACACACAGAGAAGCAGAGACATAGGTAGAGGGAGAAGCAGGCTCCCTGTGTGGTACTCGATCCCAGGACCCCGGCATCATGACCGGAGATGAAGGCAGATACTCAACCACTGAACCACCCAGGCAACCCATTCTAACACTTTTAAAGAGTAATTTTAAATTGCCCTTTCATCTGTGATACCCATTTTATACTATACTAAATTTCTATATGTTCTTCGCTCTGTGTCTGGGCTACTTTCTCTCTTCTGTTAATTTGTCTGTGTAGCCTTATCACATCTTCAATCATAGTGGCTTTATAATATATTGCACTCTGGGAAGGTTAGTGTCTTCCTTCCTCCACTAAGCTTCTTTTCTAAAATGTCTTTAGTCATGTATTACTGTTTATTCTTACTTTGACAAACATTGGTGTAATTTGTGGTGTTCTGTGTTTCTCATGTCTCAAGTTACCCCAAAGAGAAATTTTCAGTGAGGCCCTAAGAAAGGCTTTGACAACATATAAGGGTCTTGTGAAAGAAGTCCGGAATGGAATAAAAGACACAGATTCTAGCTATGACTTTGAACAAGTTACACTTTCTTTTAATACCACTTTCTGATTCATAAAATGAAGGATTTGTTCTACACAATTTTTAAGCTTTCTTTCAACTTGGGCTTTTTTATATACAGACTTCTGATGTTATAAGTTTAAACCATTCACTTATATATTCATTTATTCTCTCATCAAGTTTCTGAACAATTCTGGGGACAATGGTGGGAATGGTGGTAGGGATGGAATGGAAGGAGGCAAGAAAGATAAACATATGCATAAAGTATAATTCTAATCTTCACGTAATTGACAAGAATGTATTTGTTTGTCTTTGTCACTAAACTCTGGAAGGGTAGAGTTTGCACTTGTTTTTTATGCCTGAAAAATAATTAATGCACATAAAGAGGATTTGTTCAATGGATAAACACTGACTTCTACAAGACAGAAGACCATCCCCCAAAGTGGCCACAGCAACAACTCCATAGCCTTTCTCTAACCGTCTTTGTCCATAAAAATTTACTTCTTTCTGTTTTAATCAGCCAACTCAGTTTTGTCTTCCAACCTACACTCTTGGGCCTAGCTCCAGCAACACAAGGTGAGAAGCTGGATATATGGTGAAATCAGTACCAAACTCCTGACAGTACCTTAGTAAATTCTACTTGGTGTAATGGGAGTAGGAGGGAGGACTTATCCCAATCACCACCCAGGATTTTCAGAAATTTCCTATGATCATTTTCCCTTTCCTATTTCCAAACTTCCTTCATTTTAATCCTATTTCTGATCAGGAGTTAGTATTCATACTTATTTAAACCACAGCTTTTTCTAACTCTGAGTGTGTGTGTAGAAATCCCTGGCTGGCTGGATTTTAGTTTTGCCCATTCCATTGGTATTTATCTAGATCATATACTTTTTTAAAAAATATTTTATTTAAATTCAATTTGCCAACATATAGTATAACACCCAGTGCTCATCCCATTAAGTGCCCTCTTTAGTTAGACCATATCCTTTACCTTGTGAAGAACTGACAGTTCAGAATCAGCAGATAGCCCTAGAAAAACTTCCAAACTGAAAAGAAAGTCATGCTACTGAGAGCATTAGGAGCCCATATTTTTTCCCTTTTTTTCTCAATTTAAATTGTGGTTAAATCCGTATAGTATAAAATTTGCCATGTTAACAATGTTTAAGTGAAAAGTTCACTGATATTAAATACTTCCATATTTTAATGCAACCATCAACACCATCCATCTCCAGAACTATTTCCATTTTATAAAACTGGAACTCTAGAGCCAATAACTCCCTATTATAACTCTCTCTTCACCATGACAACTGTCATTCTACTTTCTGTGTCTATGAATTGACTACTTAGTATACCTCATAAAAATGGTATTATACAGTATTTTCTTTGACATTACTGGCTTATTTCACGTAGCATAATGTTCTCAAGATTCATCTATGCTATGGCATGTGTCAGAATTTCCTTTCTTTTTAAGGCTGAATAACTTTCCATTGTGTATATATACCACATTTTGCTTACCTGTTCATCTATTGGTGGACACTTGGGTGGCTTCCATGGTTTAGCTATTTGAACAATGTAGCTATAAACTTGGGTATACAAATATCTCTTCATGACCCTCCTTTCAATTCTCTTGTGAATATACAAATTGCTAAGCATTACGGTAATTTTAGTTTTAGTTTTTGAAGAAAGTATGATACTATTTTCAATAGCAGCTATACCATTTTATATTCCTACCAATAGTGCAAAGGGCTCCAATTTTTCCACCTGCTTTCTGACACTAATTTTTTGTTTGTTGTTGTTATTTTAATAGTAGCCATTCTAATGGGTGTGAAGTGGTGGCTCATTCTGGGTTTGATTGGTATTTTTCTAGTGATCAGTGATGTTGAGGATTTTTTCCTGTGCTTATCAGCCATTTGCACATTTTGCACTTTACAAATAAATGTTTATTTATTTATATGCCCACAGGAGCTTATGTTTTAAAAACTTGCATCAAATCCTTTTTCACTTTTTTCAACTTTTCGAAGATCTAACTTTCCTTCAATGAACAGTTAATTTTTACCTCTTCTATGAAGCTCTCCCTGATTTCTCTAGGTAGAATTAGTTTCTACCTTTTCTATTTTTCATCTGTATCCTATATAACCTCTTAGAGCATTTATTCCAGTACCTAATAATCTTCCTATCAACAAATATGTTTCCTCTCATCTATACATGAGGTCATAGCAACCATGTTTTATTAATCTTTGTGTACATATTATATATTACTAATATATAGCACATGGCAAGTGCTCAATGAATCTGTCTTGAATGGAAAAATCAATATATTAATTATCTACTTTTAAAATGAAATGTTCATTTTATCTTATTTTAAAGATTTTATTTATTTATTTGAGACAGAAAGAGAGAGAGAGCAATAGAAAACATGAGCAGGGGAAAGGGGCAGAGGGAGAAGGAGAAGCAGACTCCCCACTGAGCAGGGAGCCTGATGCAGGGCTTGATCCCAGGACCCTGGAATCATGACCTGAGCTGAAAGCAGATGCTCAACCAACTGAACCACCCAGGCGCTCCTAAAATGTTTATTTTAATAGACAACTGACTAGTTCAATCGTGGCTTCTTAAGAAATTAACAAATGGTAGGAATGTGAACTGGTGCAGCCACTCTGGAAAATTGTGTGGAGGTTCCTCAAAGAGTTAAAAATAGAGCTACCCTATGACCCAGCAATTGCACTGCTGGGGATTTACCCCAAAGATACAGATGCAATGAGACCCCGGGACACCTGCACCCTGATGTTTATAGCAGCAATGTCCACAATAGCCAAACTGTGGAAGGAGCCTCGGTGTCCATCGAAAGATGAATGCATAAAGAAGATGTGGCCTATGTATACAATGGAATATTCCTCAGCCATTAGAAACGACAAATACCATTTGCTTTGATGTGGATGGAATTGAAGGGTATTATACTGAGTGAGGTAAGTCAATCAGAGAAGGACAATCATTATATGGTTTCACTCATACAGGGAATATAAAAAATAGTGAAAGGGATTATAGGGGGAAGGAGGAAAAATGAGTGGGAAAAATTAGAGAGGGTGACAAAACATGAGAGACTCCTAACTCTGGGAAATGAACAAGGGGTAGTGGAAGGGGAGGCGGCCAGGCGGATGGGGTGACTTGGTGACAGGCACTGAGGGGGGCACTTGATGGGATGAGCACTGGGTGTTATATTATATGTTGGCAAATCGAACTTCAATAAAATATGAATAAACTTTCAATAAAATATAATTTTAATGGAATTCTTGCCAAAATTGCAAACCTCACACTCCAATGGGAGAAAACACTAAACAAACCCAAATCGAGGGACTTTCTGCAAAATAACTGACCATTACTCTTCAAACATGTCAAAGTCATAAGACAAAGAAAGACCAAGGAACCATCATGGACTGGAAGAGACCACGAAAGAAATACCCACTAAATACAGTGTGGGATCATGGATAAAATTCTGTGACAGGAAAAAGGCATCGTTGGCAAATTGGTGAAATTTAGTTAACAAATATTAGCTTAAATCCACCAATCCTAATTTTCTGTTCTTGATAATTGTGCTGAGGTTATATAAGATGTTAACAGGAGGGGAAGCAGGATAAGGAATATAAGGGAACTCTGTATTCCTTTTGCAACTTTTCTAAGACTAAAATGAGTTTAAAATTACATGTTAAAAACCAAAACAGCACTGTAAGCTAGGTAGTGAGCTGCCTGTGCTGTTGACCTGGCTGTCTCTTGCAGGCCCCACTGGAATGAGTGGTGTAGGCTGTCTGGAAAAGTCCACCGGAGAATCAGACATAACAGTTTGGTTCTGCTACAAGAGGAAGCCCTTAGTTTGCTGATTCAATAATGGATCGGATATAAATACCAACAAGGGCAAAAAAAAAAAAAGAAATTAACAAATGATTTTAAGGCCACTTGAATTATTGTTCTTTACTAACAAAAATGAATGCCAGTCCTTAACTCTGGCCGAACATTAAAATCATCTTAATTCTTGGGTTTAACCTTAGAGATGACAGGTGAGGTTTGGGAACTGTGTTTTTAAATTCAGGTTATTTGAATGTGTGGCCAGGGCTATGAACCATGAAGTATCACTGAAAACTGTGACCACAAAGTCTATTGCTCTTTTTCAGCTTTATGTGACTGAGTTACACTGGTGTTACATTATAGAGAACAGCTAACACATTCATGAAAATTAGTTTGTAGCTCTACTCACTTCCTAAAATTTCTTGCTTGTATTGAAATAATCCAATACCTTTTCTCTATACCTCATGTCCCTTGTAATCAATCATATTACAATCTATTTAGTAGTCCAACAGTCATGAGAATGTTTCTATTTTATTTTAGTTCTAGAGACATAAGTTCAGATATTACTAACCCAGACATTTTGAATCCATAGAATCAGGTAAGGGACATGAAATATCTCCAAGTTTGAGCTATTTCCATGTGGAATGTTATCAAAGTTGGTGGGGAAATGTTGGTAACCTCTTTGCACTGGTAGATGTGGATTTTATAATTACTTGTGACTTTGCTTCTTTTATTGTCTCTGGCTCTAGCCTTGGCATTCTTTTAATGTGCATTTCTGTACAAATTAGAAAAGCAAGAGTTAAGATGTAGAACTTATGTGTCTGGCCACAGATGTTCAGAGCAATTCAGCATGTCAAGCTGAGGTCAAATGAATAGGGAATGTCATTACTAAATGGTAACATTTTCTGAGAGCTTTAAAGAAATTCAAGTCCTTTTTAAATCTACATTTATTTTATCTTTTTTTCAGGGTGATAGGTTGCACTTCTAGTTCTTGTCAGAGATTTGTACATTAAAATGACTTTAAATTTAACTATTCTAGAAGTCAACTTTCCAAATAGTATTTCAGGCAGCACCAGAAGAAGATATACAATTTTATTTGAGATATATACTTATTTTTAAATTCAATGAGATATACTTGTTTATTTGTAAAGCTGATGTGGCATATGCCTATATATCCCTTTGATATATTAACAAAGACTTTGAGGGTTAGGTCATGTATTTAAATTCCATGACTTGAATTATTGGTATCAATTCAATCTTTTCACAGTTCATTAAATTTTAAATGCTATAATGTTCAGAAGTTTAGGACATACTTATGCCAGCTTGGAAGCTAACAAAATGAACTACACACCTATGTATCTGTGCTCTGTGTTATGATGACACACATTGATACACAGGGGATTTGGCTATAAACAATATTATATGTATTTTAAGCCACTGATGTAGCATTTATGGTGCAGAGTTTGCAAAAATGGATCAATGGCAAAACTGAGTTATTGAGGTTGCATTTTAGTGCGTGCCACCCCTATGACGCTTGTAAAGAACCAAGTCACGCAGTAAGCAAGAGAAAGCGGGTGCCTCCACCTCTTAATTATCTCTGGAATAGAGGTGAGCAGAAATATAGCTAAATAAACAGCAGACACTGTTGGTGTCTCACACACATCCTTCAGATCTTTACATTGCTTGCACTCATGATGATTTACAATTGCCAACATCTCCAGTTTTGTCTAAGAACTGTTTCTGCAGCAACTGAGGTCTGCTCAGCCCACTCGCAGAGCAGGCTGAAAGGGCCAGGGAATTCTCTCTTTTTAGGTGCTACCCTCAACCAGTGATGGAGGGAAGTTGATAGATAAATACACCAGCTCCTTCTTCCAAAAGTGGGAGAATCTGAAGTACGCAGTCTATTCATCTCCCAGATTTCCCCAGTTGAATTATCTCCAAGTGCCCAGAGGGGTATTGCTCACCCTTTATTGCTTTATTGGCACTTTTTCCATGTCTGTGTTACTGCCTCACTCACTTATTCAGTCTCTCCTGCCTCTCCCATACTTGCAAACAAGTCCTTGATCTAGGGTTCACTTCTGGGGAAACTCCAGTTATAATAATTGGCAATGGTATATGCTTTCTTACTTTTGTTTTACAATGGAAATTTGTGGGAATTCACCTACAACATATTGCAACTCGGTACCCTAGAAACTCTGTGGCTACAAGCAACTCACAATATCTTCCTACACTTCCATTTCCTTATTTAGAAGCTTAACAGATGGCATAAATGATCTCATTCTAAGATTCTATTATTTTAAGACCTGAACTAGGATTTCTTTTTCCCTCATCCATGCATTATTTCTGCAATTCACTGCTGAATGTTATTTCTCTATGCAGCTAAAGGCTATTCCCTTTCAGGATTCTCTTAGCCAATACAAGCAGAGCTTCCAAAAAGTTTTTCTACTTCATGCATTCTTTAAGTGCCCTGTTCTCACTTGTCATCAGCTCAGACTCTGGGTACCATTCCTCCTACTTCCCATCCCCCCAATCCTCTGAGGTTGAGATTTGAAGTCTGAGCCATAGAGCATCAGGATTCCAACCCTCCTTCTTAGAAAACCCCCTCACTTTCTTCTCCTTCCCTCTCAAGTTTGTTCTGTCGTGATGCAACCATAATTTGCTTCTCTGTGGGACTCCCACAGTCACTCCATATATGAGGTATAAGCACTTGCTCCTCGATTTGACTTCATTTGCACAGTTTAATAAAAAGGGATTTCATACCATACTCAATAGATATGTACAGCATGACAGGCCAATTCCACAGATGAAGTTGGTATCTTTTAAGGTAGTTGAAATAATTGTGAGAACTGCCAAAATGACTTACCTTCAGGGAGATGGAAGTAAAGACAAAAGAAAATGTGAAGTAAGTGGGGGAAAGCGTACACTTTAAACATCTATTTTTTTTTTTTTAAATGCAAACACCGTTGTTATTTTCCATGCCTTGGCTGGTCTGGAGAGGGGTGTCTTGGGTTTCCTGAGCACCTGCGGCTCTGCAGTCTGTCCTCCTGGCAGAGAGAAAGGCATTTAGATTCTGGGTATTTGTTTTCTTTTGCTTGCAGCTATTCTTAGATTTGGAATAGACATATGAATAGATAAGAGTACTATGGAGAGAGCCTTATGGGGTCAACATGGCATCACTGTTGCTCAGAAGGGCTTCCTGCAAAAGGGCTGTCAGTCGTCATGGTTTTCAGGTGGTTTATCTCAGTTTATTGGGGGCTTTGACATCCAGAGCCTCAGGATCATGGTAATTCCAGCAGGCATCTCGCCTTCTGAATGAATGAGAACAGATGTACGAATGTATGTGGACTTGATTAGACCCAACACTAGACTCTAAAGCACTGAAGTAGGACCTTGGACCACAGAACCTCATGGAGGAGCCAGATTTCCAGGAGTTAATAAAGAGAGGACATCTACTCCCTCATCCCAGGAGTGAATTAGGATGACAGTGGTGTTCAAATCCAACAGAGCTTCTAGTGTATGGAGGGTGACCTTACTCATATCTACTAGTGTCTGTGATGAATTTAGGGTTTTACAAGTTACTTTACTCACATTGGTTTTGGGTAAGCTAAACATGGTCATATTATTATCTTGAACTACAGAGGTTTCCAAGGTTAATAGGTCATTTGTAAGTTCCCAAATCTTCCAAGTTCAAATCTGATTAAAAGAACTTTGGGGTGGGTAAAGGAGGAGTGTTCCAGAACAATCATATACAAATGATCTGGACTGTTTCTTACCTAGATTGGAACCAAAATCATGGTGGGGGTGGAGTGGGCATGGGGATATGGGGGGTGTCTAGATCCTGCCTACCTGCTAATAGTTTTCTGCAAATAATCAGGACTTGGTTTTGAGGCAGTTCCAGGTGAAAGAGATTTCAGAAAGGTAGAAAGGTATTTATTGTGTGTTTTGTGTTAGAGTGTTTTCCTTCAGCAGATTTGAAGGCCCTTTCCGGCAGTCTCTTCATTTTCCTTATTGTGGATATCTTTAAACAAGCTTAGTGTGTCAGGGGCAATAATTTTCATTAATTATGCTTCCCCTGTTCCCTGGCCCCATGAAGTTAGGTGTGCCATCTGGATGGTTCTGGCCAATGAAATAATACATGTCACTGCTAAGCTGAGGCAGCAAAAAAACTCACGAACGATCCTGCAGTGTCTCTCTCCTCTGTTTTGGAGGATAACAATGTTCCAGATGGTGGTACTCCTGTCAGTCTGTGTTCATGAGTAGCTGTGTGAAGGACAGCCCTATATTAGTCTCATACTGTACATGTAGTATTTGTGAGTGTGCAAGAAATATGCTTTCATTGTATTAAGTTATTGAGACTTTAGGGTTATTGGAGTAAAATATAATCAGTCTATTTTGGCTAACATAGACACGGTACCCGATATAGGGTGGTGCAGAACAAAAATACAAAAATACGTATTTGGTTTTAGTGATTAGTTCACAGGAAGTGAATAAACAGACACTAGATCCTATTGGCTAGTATCTTGCTGAGAATTTTTGCATCCATGTTCATCAGGGATATTGGTCTGTAATTCTCCTTTTTGGTGGGGTCTTTGTCTGGTTTTGGAATTAAGGTGATGCTGGCCTCATAGAACGAGTTTGGAAGTACTCCATCTCTTTCTATCTTTCCACACAGCTTTAGGAGAATAGGTATGGTTTCTTCTTTAAATGTTTGATAGAATTCCCCTGGGAAGCCATCTGGCCCTGGACTCTTGTGTCTTGGGAGGTTTTTGATGACTGCCTCAATTTCCTCGCTGCTTATTGGCCTGTTCAGGTTTTCTATTTCTTCCTGTTCCAGTTTTGGTAGTTTGTGGCTTTCCAGGAATGCGTCCATTTCTTCTAGATTGCCTAATTTATCGGCGTATAGCTGTTCATAATATGTTTTTAAAATCGTTTGTATTTCCTTGGTGTTGGTAGTGATCTCTCCTTTCTCATTCATGATTTTATTAATTTGAGTCTTCTCTCTCTTCTTTTTAATAAGGCTGGCTAATGGTTTATCTATCTTATTAATTCTTTCAAAGAACCAACTCCTGGTTCTGTTGATCTGTTCCACAGTTCTTCTGGTCTCGATTTCGTTGAGTTGTGCTCGAATCTTTATTAACTCTCTTCTTCTCCTGGGTGTAGGATCTATTTGCTGTTTTTTCTCTAGCTCCTTTATGTGTAAGGTTAGCTTTTTTTTTTTTTTTTTTTTTTTTTTTTTTTTTTTTTAAATTTTATTTATTTATGATAGTCACAGAGAGAGAGAGAGAGAGAGAGAGAGGCAGAGACACAGGCAGAGGGAGAAGCGGGCTCCATGCACCGGGAGCCCGATGTGGGATTCGATCCTGGGTCTCCAGGATCGCGCCCTAGGCCAAAGGCAGGCGCCAAACCGCTGCGCCACCTAGGGATCCCGTAAGGTTAGCTTTTGTATTTGAGTTCTTTCCAGTTTTTGAATGGATGCTTGTATTGCGATGTATTTCCCCCTTAGGACTGCTTTTGCTGCATCCCAAAGATTTTGAATGGTTGTATCTTCATTCTCATTAGTTTCCATGAATCTTTTTAATTCTTCCTTAACTTCCTGATTGACCCTTTCATCTTTTAGCAGGATGGTCCTTAACCTCCACGTGTTTGAGGTCCTTCCAAACTTCTTGTTGTGATTTAGTTCTAATTTCAAGGCATTAAGGTCTGAGAATATGCAGGGGACGATCCCAATCTTTTGGTATTGGTTCAGACCCGATTTGTCACCCAGTATGTGGTCTATTCTGGAGAAAGTTCCATGTGCACTTGAGAAGAATGGATATTTAGTTGAGTTTGGATGTAAAGTTCTGTAGATATCTGTGAAATCCATCTGGTCCAGTGTATCATTTAAAGCTCTCGTTTCTTTGGAGATGTTGTGCTTAGAAGACCTATCGAGGGTAGAAAGAGCTAGATTGAAGTCGCCAAGTATAAGTGTATTATTATCTAAGTATTTCTTCACTTTGGTTATTAATTGGTTTAAATATTTGGCAGCTCCCACATTCGGGGCATATATATTGAGGATTGTTGAGTCCTCTTGTTGGATAGATCCTTTGAGTATGAGATAGTGTCCCTCTTCATCTCTCACTACAGTCTTCGGGGTAAATTTTAGTTTATCTGATATAAGGATGGCTACCCCTGCTTTCTTTTGAGGACCATTTGAATGGTAAATGGTTCTCCAACCTTTTATTTTCAGACTGTAAGTGTCCTTCTGTCTAAAATGAGTCTCTTGTAGACAGCAAATAGATGGGTCCTGCTTTTTTATCCAGTCTGACACCCTGCGCCTTTTGATGGGGTCATTAAGCCCGTTCACGTTCAGAGTTACTATTGACAGATAGGAGTTTAGTGTCATCATGATATCTATTCAGTCCTTGTTTTTGTGGATTGTTCCACTGAACTTCTTCTTAAAGGGGAATTTTAAGAGTCCCCCTTAAAGAGCTGGTTTAGAGGTCACATATTCTTTCAGTTGCTGCCTGTCTTGGAAGCTCTTTATCTCTCCTTCCATTTTGAATGAGAGCCTTGCTGGATGAAGTATTCTTGGTTGCATGTTCTTCTCATTTAGGACCCTGAATATATCCTGCCAGCCCTTTCTGTCCTGCCAGGTCTCTGTGGAGAGGTCTGCTGTTACCCTAATATTCCTCCCCATAAAAGTCAGGGATTTCTTGTCTCTTACTGCTTTAAGGATCTTCTCTTTATCTTTGGAATTTGCAAGCTTCACTATTAAATGTCGAGGTGTTGAACAGTTTTTATTGATTTTAGGGGGGGATCTCTTATTTCCTGGATCTGAATGCCTGTTTCCCTTCCCAGATTAGGAAAGTTTTCAGTTAGGATTTGTTCAAATACATATTCTGGCCCTCTGGCCCTTTCGGCGCCCTCGGGAACCCCAATTAAACGTAGGTTTTTCTTCCTCAGGCCGTCGTTTATTTCCCTTAATCTGTCTTCATGGTCTTTTAATTGTTTGTCTCTTTTTTCCTCAGTTTCCCTCTTTGCTATCAACTTGTCTTCTATGTCACTCACTCGTTCTTCCACCTCGTTAACCCTCGTCGTTAGGACTTCTAGTTTGGATTGCATCTCATTCAATTGATTTTTAATTTCTGCCTGATTGGATCTAAGTTCTGCAGTCATGAAGTCTCTTGAATCCTTTATGCTTTTTTCTAGAGCCACCAGTAGCTGTATAATAGTGCTTCTGAATTGGCTTTCTGACATTGAATTGTAATCCAGATTTTGTAACTCTGTGGGAGAGAGGACTGTTTCTGATTCTTTCTTTTGAGGTGAGGTTTTCCTTCTAGTCATTTTGCTCAGTGCAGAGTGCCCAAAAAAAAGTTATATTGGGAAAAGGAGAAAAAGAGAGAGAGAGAAGGAAAGAAAAGAGAAAAAGAAAAAAGTAAAAAGGAAGAGAAAAAGGAAAAAAGAGAAGAAAAAGAGAAAGAAAAAGAAAGAAAGGGGAAAAAAAGGGTGGGGGAAGCAATCAGAAATCAAAAAGAAAAAAAAAAACAAAAAAACCACGGGGGAGTATCTTCTGATTCTGTGTACTTTAAGTCCCTTGACTTCCCCTGGAACTTGTCCGTCTAGCGGGTCTTCTGGGGGAGGGGCCTGTTGTGCTGATTTTCAGGTGTTAGCACTTGGGGGAGCTGCTCTGCCCCCTGCCTGGTGCAAGGCTCAGTGGGGGTTGTTTACCCCGTGAGGCCCCAGGAGGAACAACCACAGTGGCGGGGCCAGCTCTGGAGCCCTGGATTCAGCCCCCGCAGTAACTCCGGAGCTCTCCGTCTGCAGGGCCTGGAGGCTCCCGGGCGGGGCCGCTGATCTGCTCAGCTGGGGCAGGAGCGTCCTTGCTGTCCTGGGCCCTCCCGGCCTCTGCCTGTCCCGGGGGGGAGGCCGGGTCCTGGGCTGTGTCCCGGCGCCCTGTGCTGCGGGGCCTGCGCTGTTGGATTCGCGCTCCCGCCCCGCAGCCCCCTCCGCGGAGCCGCCCCCGAGCCCCCCGAGCTGCTCCCGCCCCGCAGCCCCCTCCGTGGAGCCGCCCCCGAGCCCCCCCCGAGCTGCTCCGGGTCCCCCGTGCGCGCTGCAGCCCTTAGGGAGCTCGGCGCACTGTCCCGGGGCGCAGGTGCCTGTTACTGTCCCAGGGAGCCCGAGGGCATCCTCGCCCTCCTGGGTCCTGCTCCACCTCCCTGCGAGCCCCTTTCCGCCCGGGAAGGTCGGTGCAGCTCCTGCTCCTCCGGGACGGGGCTCTCCTGTCCTGGGGACACTCGCCCCGGCCTCAGCCCGGCTCCTCGCGGGGCCCCTCCCCTTTGGAGGCCTTTGTTTTTTTCTCTTTCCCCGTCTTCCTACCTTGATAGAAGCACGAACTCTTCTCACTGTAGCATTCCAGCTGGTCTCTCTTTCAATCTCAGGCCGAATTCGTAGATTTTCAGGATGATTTGAAGGTTATCTAGGTAATTTGGTGGGGACAGGTGACTTGGGGACCCTACTCTTCCGCCGTCTTGCCCCTCCTCCTAAACAGACACTAGAGAATGGGAAGGTAGAGATTATTGAATGCTGGCTCTGAAAAATAACTTTTTGCGAAGACAAAGCTGATCTTATTGCTCACTGCATTAAGGAAGGACACTACGTTGAGAGAGCCCCTTGGGAAGGGCTATGGTACAACACTCTGGGGTTGCGGGGCACAATGAAATGGGAGTGGAAGTGGTGTTCCTTTGCTACAGCAAGTATGTACATAAACAGCCGCCACTAATTCTAACTAAATCTTGCTTCTGACACAGTAGAATTTGAATTTGAAGATGTTATTTAAAAGCCTTGCTTATTGTGGTGAGCATGGCATAAATGTATAGAGAAGTTGAATCACTATGTTGTATGCCTGAAAATAAAGTAACATTGTATATCAACCATACTCAAAAAATTATTAAAATACAAAAATAAATAAATAAAAAATAAAAAATGATAAAATGACTTTTCATTGAAAGGCATTTTTAAAATACAGATATTTGAATCCAATGGTTCCAAACGCCTTAACCAGCTATCCCCCTATGAGCTACCTACTTAAAGTACCATCTTTCTCAAGAGGATACAAACTTCTGAGATATTTAATAGCTTAAAAATGATCTTTTGGTTTTACCTGTTGCCAAAACCACAGGAAACTGCTGTAGGCTCTTATTTAATTATTATTTTAGCCCTATACCCCAAAAGAAAAGCAGGGTGGGCCTTTATTCATATTATTTTCCTAGTTTCTCTTCTCTACCCAGTGAAGTTCCTCTAGACATAGATTTAATGATATATTTATCCTTCCTTCACATATTCTCTTATTCAGAGTCAATCCAACCTCACTTTGTGCTCTCAGAACACTTTATCTTTCTATTATAGTATGTGACAGGGGCTGACTTTGCAGCAACAGGTATTAGTGTCTATGTCTTCCATATGTCTTCTTTAGTCTCCATGAATGGACTAAGTAGGAGAAATTAGCTATGTTGGAGAAATTAGTTGTGCTAAATCAATTCTTTCCAATGAATCTGAGTGAATCAATTTCTTTTGTGCATTTATTCAATGTGTATTAGAAAGGATGGGATACTTTATGGTGCTATAACAGCAACTTCCCCAAATTTTCATGTTTTGACACACATAAGTTTATATCTCACACTACATGTACAAAAAGGATTAGTACAGATTTCTGCACAATCAGTGGCTCAGGGACACAAGATGACAGAAAACTTGACACCTTGAATGTTCTTGGAAGCTGTAATGGAGGAAAAAGAATCATAAATGAGATTTGTACTGCCCAGTCCAAACAACCTATGGAGAGATAGCTGTGAAGGTGGAGAGATAGCTGTGAAGGTGTTGACGAGCTACTAGATTCTAAAATCTATATTTTCAATTGTTATTCAATGAACAGGTTTTTAGTAATACTTTCATATTCAAATTCTACTGTGCTAAAACCAAAACTAAGCTAAGCTATCAAATTAGCAAAGACTATTTTTTTTATATGGTTGCAAGAGAACCATCCCACCACTTTTGTTCCTGCCGGAGTTCAAAGAGGGCTTGAAAGGAGAGTGAATGTTATAGAGTAAAAAGGAGACAGTCTATTAGGGTGAGGTTTTAGGAAGGGGTGTGGGGAAGTTTTGTGATTGACTTTTAATTATATTCAATTGTCCTTGATCAGCTGCAAGTGAATAGAAGAACAGGTTAGGGAGATTTCCAAAAAGGAAGAGGCTGCTCAATCTGTGGTCGGCCATTTCCTAGAACTCATGGAGATCAGTAAGTAGTTTGTTCTTTTTGGTTAAACTGACAGAATATTTGAGTCATGGTCCTCAGGTAATTTCTCAACCGAGTTATTAATCTCAGTGAGTTTTGCTTTTTTATGCTAAAAGAATGATTTTATTGTATATAAATTATACTTTGGTAAAACAAAAAATAACTATACTTTTCTGGGGATGATCAAGGTTTGTACATCACAGACAGGAAGACTATTGGGAAATGAACAGTGCTAGGAAATGAAAAACAACACTTACGTTTCCAGGTTGTTGGTTTTCTCCACGGTAGCATACTGTTTTCATTAGAAAGGTAACCTTAGTGAATTTTGAAAACAACCCTGAATTGTTGCTTTTTCAGCAAGTGTGATGAATTATGAGGGTTTGGAATGGTCAACAAATCTCTTGACTGTTTCTTTCATACAATGATGACAGTGAATCAGGTGACGTCTAACTTCTTTGTGGGTGCTTGATAGTTTGGGGCTTCACCAGTGACGTTGCCACAAACTAACTGAATTATCTCATGTTTATCAATTGATAATGAGATGAATAGCAATTTGTCCCTTAGGGTGGTTACAGGGAGAACTCATGTTACAACAGGAGTACTACAAACAACCACACCTACTGAGTTATGGAACTCTCTGTAGTAACCAGCCATTCTGTTATTCCAAGGTGACAGCTTTTGTGGGTCCTCCTTCCTAGCATATGTGTCTGTGGCTTAAGAGACTGCTGGGGGTGCACCTTCCTCTTTGTACATCCCTAGAGTAAAGGCTCTTCTCAAATCATGGCTACAGCCTTGTCTCCCAGAACCTAAGGCCATTCGTGACCCTGCCATGTAGATGTGCAGTCAGCTGGAAACCTTTATTCAAAGTTGCTGCTTCAGGCTTAGCGGCTGCCAGGCTGATGCAACTTGCCCAGCTGCACACATCCATGCCACAAAGTTGGATTCTATGCCCTGAAACAACCTGGATCCTTCCCTGCATATGGTTTCCACACTTCAGCTCACCCTAGTCTGTGGCAGAGTTCACCTTGGGGCAGAAAGTACTGTCATGGTTTGAGAAATTATATAGTGGTCCTCTTTTCGTGTAAATTATAAATAATGGATGCTCAATAATTTGAGGGTGAATTTGTCAGCAGTCAGTATTTTGCTAATACCTGTCTCTGATTCACAAAGTAGGAATCTCTTTACACTTCCATTCTGAAGGGTAATCATTTGCCAGTTCAAGGAAGACATTTGAACTTGGTACCTTTTAAGAACTTCTAGTATTTACTCAGCTCTCAGGCACTATGCCAAGATCTTTTCATGCATAGTAACTATTTAATCATCAAAATCTCTTGAGTTGAGAGGTTGATACTATTTATCCCCCCATTTTACAGATAAGAAAAATGAGGAAGATTAAAGTAATTTTCTCAAGGTCATACATGGAATAATGACATACTCTGTAATGTCATTAGAAAGTCTTGTTGAGTAGGCAGGCTTTCTCTTCTTTCTCCTTCTTTCTTTCTTTCTTTCTTTCTTTAATTGTTGTAAATTTTTACTTTTCTGTAAAGTTTTACTGTGCAAAAATTAATGGGTTTTAAGCATCTTAATTTTATTTCACTTTAAAAATATCAACACAAAGATGCTACATTATAAAAGGGTCTTAGTTCTTATGTGGGGCTTATCTAGAATTGTTGGGGGTACTTGGCACAGTGGCCTCTGAACATCTGCCACGTTAAGTTTCAAGTTGCATTACCCCAGAAAGGAGAAAGAAATATATTCTTTTTATACTTGGTAGTGGTCATGGTAACTGCCACGTTTCCTGGTGAAAAATTGTGATTTGGAAAAAGTTGTTGCTTGTTTTCTTTTTAAGTCATTTCAATGAGTAAAAGGAGCTTGCTCACTTGTGAAGATCCTTAGAGAAGCTGTAGAGAAAGTCATCACATCACTTCTCTCTCGCTTTGATTGTCCATCTGTAAAGTGGGGATTATAAATGACCTTATAGAGGATGCTTGCTGGGCATTCTGGAATGCACTGTGTAGATGGCAAATAGGACTCACTTTTTCATATGGCTCTTCTCCAGAGAGTAAGGCTGGGCAACAATTTCCTTGAATCTTTGCAGGCATGGGCTTATATGAACATTAATGAAGTGCTTATAATTGTGCGGTATATCACTTGGTAGGAATATACATTTGGTTTGAATCTTGATGAAGAAGTTTTTTTAAAATTTCTCCCTGTTTTCCTGGCATAATATTCTGAACAGCAGCAATGCAATCTGTTGTTTGTTTAGAAAAGATGGCAGAAGGGTGTATGTGGTGTGTGTGTGTGTGTGTGTGTGTGTGTGTGGTGGAAGGGGCTAGTCATATAAGATATCTTCAGTCTAGGAAAATAGAAATTCTGCAACATTCTGAGTGAGTTACCTTAGTTAGTTATCATCATTTGGGAAGAGGGTAAGATTTGGATGAATTAGTCAAAGCTAAACACTCCCATGGTAGGCATGTAGCAGAGAGTCCACTCCATGTCCCTGGCACATGCACACTTGCACACAGAAACACATACGTATGCACACAGGAAAGTAGGGGATTTTCATCTCATGGTCATCCCACAGTAGAATTCTTCTGTCCCTGGCTTTGGCAACTCTATCTTTTCCTTCCCACAACTCTCCCCACTTCCCATCTTGGAGGCTGAGCTCTGTTAGAAGGCAGAGGAAACATCTGAGCTGGTAGAAGAATCACCATAGTAACATGGCACTGAGTCCTGCCCCCAAAGGTCTAGCTGTGCTTGGCTTTTGGTCTCAGCCCAAGTGAAGCAATATGATGGTCTTCTTCACAACCCAATCTGTTGTGATTTTGAACCACTTTTCCTCCCCAGGTAGGCTCCTTCCTCTGGTCTCTGAACAGTTTTGTGAGCTGGATTTTCCTTTTTCTGCCCCCCAGGCCAGAGATGCTAAATGCCAATTTATTTGCATGTTTCAGATAACAAGCCAACCATACCTTTGGGTAAGGTTGGCAGCCACCTACTATTGTGATTCAGGGCTTCTGGGAAGGACTCCCTCTGAACAAATATGTTGCTCCCAAGAGGAAGAGATGTTGGAGGGCAGGAACAGCAGTTCTAGGGTAGTAGAGCAAATGCTTTTCTTTCAGTTAGGAGGTTGAGGTTCAAATTTATTTCCTATAACCAGTATACGAGCTGGTTAAAAACCCGCCTTTGTGGAGTTTTTGGCTTTGCTAATGATTAAACTATTGGTGTACTTAGCAATGTGGATGAATAACTCCTAATAATGTGATGTTGAGTGTGAAAAATATTAAAGTTAAAAACTACTAAAAATAAACAAATTGTATAAGTATGCCTATATTTAGACACGATTTATGAAAAAGTATGTGTGTGTGTGTTTGTGTGTGTGCATGCACATGCATGTGTGTTTAAATGTTCTAAACCTTCTGGCCACCTCAGGTTGGAAGGAAAAGGATAGGATAGGATAGGGGTAGTAGATAGACGTTGTCAGTGTTAGGTCCTTGGGTTGGATGTGTGCTTATGGATATTCATTATTTTATTTCACTTCATTAATTAAAGAAAAGAGGGTAATACCTGGAACAATAATGATGGTATTTCCTGAAGCAATTATTGTGATTAGTCCATTTACATGTATTTGAGGGTCACACAACTGAAACCAAAACCAAATACTCTATAACTGTAGCTGCTGATGCAAGTTACCTCTGCTCTCTGAACCGTAGTTAGCTTATTTGCAAACACGTTCAGTCCCTAATAATTTTATTATTGAATACATGAATAAAGAAGCATGTATATTGTCATGTAACACACTTGTTATTTTGACAACTATATTTTAACATCCTTGATTTCCTTATTAAACTTATTTTTCTGAGAGGATTCCATAGGTGTCACCAGAGAGCTTAAGGGGTTCTTAGCTCAAAAAGATTACACGACTTTTATAGAAAACTCAAAATTCTCTAAAGACACAATCACATAGAGAGCGAGCGAGAATGAGAGAGAGAAAGAATTCTATTAAATGGATAGCTTGGGTGGCTTGAGAAAGTTTGAAAATATATATACATACATCACATACATATATACCTATATATACACACACGTGTGTGTGTATATCTATACATGTGTGTGTGTATATATATATATATTCCCCTTTACTTTCCCATAAGCAATGGGTTTTGTGTGTGTGTGTGTGTGTGTGTGTGTGTGTGTTTGTGCTTTCTTTTGATAGGTGATGTGCATTTATTCCTTTCAAGATGGATAGCAAGATGGTAATTTCAACACATGAAATACATGGAAAAGAAATGAGCACATTACCTTTTCAGTTAAACTCCAAAAGGAAAAAAAATTCTTTTGAAAATGATTTAACCGTGTTAAAATATATCATTCAAGTTCTACATCATTTTTGAAAACCCTTAAGAAAATTTCAAGACCTGAAGGTCTTTGGGTTATTTCTTCCAATCTAAAAAATGCGGGTCAGACAAAGTGCAATATGACTTTATAGCATTTCCTACATCACACTCCTTTAAAAAATGGACACACATGGCCCTGTGTGCTGAAATCCATCCGGGGAGGAATTCATATGATTTCTATTTATGTTTTCTTATTCATTGACTTTTCTCCAGGTACTTTGAATCCCGATTTGTTCTTATAAAATTTTACATTGCCATATAAGGTTTCAGTATAAACTTACAGCAGAGGTGTTAGACACCAATGTAAGCCACACACCCAGCAGCCTGGGGGATTAACAAGAGCCTGTTTGTGTAGGAGACCAAGGGGTTTTATGAAAAGAATTCATCTCAAGTGAAGAGGAAATGGCAGAAGTAAACAAGTTTGGTCTCAGGACAATGAGCTGTTGTTAGGGGAGTGCCAATTTTTAGCGAAGAAATAATTATATCTTTCAGATCATTCTTTGGCAATCCAGAACTTGGGTAGATCCCAGAGGTGGTAAATATAACAGAACTGAGTCACAAAAGTATCTCTTGGACATCCCTTGAAGCTACTTTTTAGCCTCTGTGGCAGAATCTAACAAGTGGTACAACTTGTGTTGTCCTAACACCCACCACGCCTCACTGCCCAGCAGCCCTGCTGTGGGTAGTGGTGATTCTGCCTCTGTCCTCTCAGCCAATCAGTGTAATCTCAACCTCCTGCCATAAGGATTGGTTTTCAGTATGGCACAGAACAGAAGGCGGCCCAGTCAAAGTGAAGCTCAGGACTTGTATTTGATGGGTAAAGAAAGAGAAGTCTTATTTCCCGCAAAAAAAGTCCTGTGGATGTAACACATGAGGTCTAGTGAGGCCTTTCGGCCCATGTGTAAAGCCAGCCTGAGGATGAGGCTGAACTTGAAGGAGGGAACAGTGACAATGCACTGGAGCAGAAACAGAGCAAGGGCACTGATCAAAAACAGTCCGAAAGTTGCTCTATTTCTGGATATTTCTAGTACATTAACAATACAGTCCCTTTACCATTCAAACCACTTTAATTTTGTTGTTGTTGCCACTGGGAGCCAAAAATATTGCTTATTTTGGCTAAACTCAACTGTGGTGACTACTCAGGCATGCCACATTGCAGAAAAGAAAAGAAAAATCAAGAGAAGATAAGTATGGTTGTCTGGACTCTTAGCCTCACAGCAGTTTGTGGAAATTTTTCCACGAGGTAATATATTTAATACCCCTATTTTATAGATCAAAACACATCTGCATCAAGAAGTGTTGTGGTGAGTCTCATGGTCCCAAATGACTTACCATGTAAATTAAGAATACAAACCCTGTCTTTTGATTTAACAGGCACAGATAGCACAGATTATTGTCGATTTTAAAGTACTTTTCTGATATTTTATTTCCTTTAAAATAAAAGGAGCCATTTTACTAAATTATTTTGGGTTTAGGACATTCAGAGAACTTATATCTCCTTGAAATTCACTGGTAAGTGATAACTAGCTGATCTGAGGTTACCTCTCTTTTATAATGTTGTTAGATGAAGATGACAGAGTTAGCATAAATTATTGAGCATACTTCAACCCCCAGTCAGAAAGTTGTATTCATGCTCCCACTAATTGAATTTCTCTGACTGGCAGGAAGGTCACATTATAATGATAGCAATTGTTTATTGAGCATGAGCTTTGTGTTGGGTATTGTGTTAAGTGCTTTACATGCATTGTCTCACTTAATCTTTGCAAAAACTTTGGAGATTGTTACCTTCGTGCTATTTTTCACACAAGGGAAACATTAGAAATGCAGCAAGAATGTGACTTGGGGGTGTTATGAAGAGGTTGATGAGAGTTCATAATCTCAGACCACCTTTAGGCATTAATATGCAATGCCTTCAAAGTGTTTGAAACCACATGATCTCATTCAGGATGCAGACAGGTCCCTCTAAAATGGTTTTGCATCATTCATCAACTTAAAAATTGTTTTAGATGCTGCCACTAATCTTTTTCTAAAATCTTCAGTTTTGGTCCTTCTGAGTTTAAATAACACATCACAATTTTTGAAAATTTGCCTTCAGTACTGGAAATAAAATTGATTTTTCAAAATACATTGTTATTTTGTATTTGAAAGTAGTTTGATTGAATGCTTCATGCTTCATTGGTTGACAACTATATATTAAGGAGTTATAAAGAAGAGAGAGGCATTGTATTTCTGAGTAACAGTGATGAAGAATCAATTTTTATAACTGCATCTCATCATTTTTTTATTTTAAAATTGAAATAATGGTTTAATAGTTCCGTGATATTTTAAAGGTTGATTATACCTTTTGCTAAGAATAAACATGTTATCTCCTATAACATGCCTATGAGATGTTTATTAAACACAATTGTGTATCTTACAATGAGTTTTTTTATAAAACATAGCTCTTGAAGGTGAATGCTATGTCTAGTTGGAGTTCTTGTTATAAAATTAAAAATAAATTCCTACAAAGAAGTATGTACCACAGGGGAGAGATTTGAAGTGTTTGGGGATAAAAGCAGAAATTGCCAATTCTAGAGCTACTAGACTCCATACTGTATCACTGGATTTTAAGATATTGGCTGTATAAAGCTTCAGACTAGAAACTTGCTTTTTCCCTAAGGCATTTTCTTCTGAATATTAGCTGTCACCTCTCCCTATTATTCTTTTCTTGGTTTAGGTGGACCCATAAATATTTTTCTCCTTTCTGGCAGTTCCTTGACTCCACATTCAAACCCAGCAAAGCTTTGTTGCACTCCTTCTTGGTTTACAAACTAAAACCATGCCAAGGTCATTCATCTCCATAAGTATACCAGACAGTAACATTACACTTTGCAGGTAGGTCTCACCATTTCACATGTGATTCATGAAATTTTCAAGTTCAAGGTTTCAGGAAGACATTAGCTTCCTACTAATTTGATAAAGTTTTATAAACTTGAGAGCCTATAATCAAATTTACTTAGAGCAAGATACACTTGTATTTCTCATTTACAATAGCTACATTGCTGAACAGTACAAAGTTGGCATTTTTTCTAACACATGGTATCAAATACAAACATATAATTAACTTATCTTAGCACTCCTCTCAAAGTGAGGCAGCTCCTGCCAATCCACAGAGCTTCCAAGACAGATAAAAGAGATGGTAAGGAGCGTTGGCTTTGCTGCCTGCAATATCTCTTTCTATATCCACGTAGAGATAGGGTTTCTTCTCATCACCTTCAAATCCCTTTTAAGCTCTACTCTTACCCATCTCTAAACTTGATCTTCTGACTGCCTGATCCAGATATGGCTTTGGAATGGGGGACCTGTCTTCACTGAATGCTGGACCTGGCTTGTCCTATTTCTCATCTAGCATTCTACTCCCACTACAACCCATCTGCATTAAAAAAAGAAAATGTGTTCAGTATAATTCCTGAATCCATGCTGTTACAGTGACTCTTTCATGCAAAGACATGAAAATTATCTGGACTGAAAATAATTCCTGAAATAAGCATGTGTGCACCCTCACCTAATCAACACGGTGTGAGATAAAGACAGGAATCATTCAGAAGTAGGGACCGAGTTAGACAAATTGACCTGAAGCTCTTGTGTCCCTGATTGTCTCTGAATCTGAAGACTGGGAGACTTTGGCAGCCATGAAACTCATGCGCTTTTCCACTGCCTTCTTGCTCATCTTCCATACCTCTATCGAATTTGTTAACAAAGTCCTACTTTACATCTTACTCTTCTTACTTCTCAGTCTCTAATTCAAATGATCATCTCCTGCTTTACAAGAGTCTTCCAACCTGTATTTCTGTTTCTCTCTGGTTGCCTTCTAATCTGTCCCAGGTAGCGCAGCCAGAGTGAATGAAAGGAATGAACTGCTGATTATATTACTCCCACAATGGCTTCCCATTGACTTTAGGATTTAATCTTAAATTCTGACTGGCATAACAAGCCCTAAATAGTCTGTATATGCTTCACTGTTTCTGTACAACCTCACTGCCTAAGATTGGGTTAGAAGTTGCCAATGAAGCCATCATTCTCAAGCAGCAGTGGGATTCAGTCACAAGGCTTTGTCAGATACTCAGCACCTTCACAGACCTTTCTGGAAATTCTCACTCTGTGTTGAGATGGGATTTACAACCTTCCCTGAGAGTTCATCTCCCTATTCACACTCCAGTCCTCCAGACCATATTAGTTGGTGAGCTCAGATTTTCCAGTTGCATCCTTCTACACTTTCACTTGTCTGGGCTCTTCTTGCTTTTCTCTAAGCTCTAGTTTTTATGTTAACCCACACCTGCCTACCTCTCCTGCTGCTTCTCCGTATTTGCATTAAACCTTTATTTTATTTATTATTTATTTATTTATTTATTTATTTTTATTTGCCATTCTCTATTATCATAGACTTCTTCATTGCATCTTTTCTCCACCTCTTCCCCTATTGCCATACAGGAACCCTCTCATCAAGTTAGCTCTAGTTTACCCACCTAGGTATGAACACACAGTTCATTTTCTCAGTAAAGTCTTCCCTGAACATTAGCTTAGTTCAGGTTCCCCAACTATGTATCCTTCCACATTTATTTAGATGATGATGCTCTTAAACACTGTCTTCTACACAGGCCTATAAGCTCCTTGTGAGCAGGGACTAGACCTGTTTTGTTCAGGATCTAATTCACTGCTTGACACAGATTAGGCCCGTGATAAATATTTGTGGAATGAGGGAACAAATGACTGATTGACGGAACAAATGAATGAATGAGTGGAAAGGGTTTATGGATCCATTCATCAGACCTGGCTGACCAGACATAAAGGCAGACAGTGATCTGACTCATTTTTCCAGGGTCTCCCTTTCTCTAAGAAACATTTTCTCTTTAGCTCGTTTCAGTTTGGGAGATTTATGTGATAACTTCAGCACCCCGTTTTTAAACATACTCATGATAACAAATAACTTTTAATGCATGATGATTTAAAGTTTAATGTTGAAAAATTGTGCCCTTTACTTGAAAAACCTAAGGGCACCAACTTAGTAAAATATACTAATAATGAAAAGATATGAAGTTCTCAGCAGATAAAATTAATAAAATATCAAGCAGCCCCCAGACAGTGGCCTCAACTTGCCCTACATGGGATACATGCTTGTCCTCTGCTCAGGGACCCCCTCTTCATAAGTGGTGCTTGGGTGTGTGATTGTGATGGGTAACACTTCACACTTAAAGGTTATCCAGTGCATGTTATAGCACACGATCTTTTCATAACAAACATTTTTTTCTCCACTGTCTCCAAATACAATTTAAATGGTTAATGTATCCCACAAGATGGTTCTCAGGACAATTTAAGCCAGATATTTTTGCCTAATTACCCAAGCGATTGTCACTTTCCACATCCCCTTGGCCTGTAAGCCAGGCCCTCGGTGAACACTGAGTTATGGCATGAACATGATGATAGTTCCCAGGGTACGATGCTGATGAATAAAGAAATGGAGCCAATTGCAGAGCACAGATCGAAGCCAGAGAATGTCATCTCCTCTTCAGAGTAGGGGGCCCTAAGTAGCTGGAACAGATCAAGGTTAATGATGGCCTTAAGCAGCTGTAAATCTTCTTTATCCTTTTCCTGTAGCCTTTCTCTTTTGCAAGTTCCCAATATCATTTACTCTAAAGTATATAAAACACAACGCTGAATAAGCATAGGCTCTATCTGTCTGTCTGTCTCTCTTCCTCCTCCTCTAAAGTCCCTTAGAACAATATAGAATGTTGCCCCAATAATTATATATTTTAAACCGATTGCTCTTTCATCCCATCCTGTGGCACTGCACCTATCTGAAGGGCAACAACTTTACTACCAATCCACTTTGATCAATCAATATTGATATATTATTCATCATAGATTTTTTTTGCAATTATTTTGGTTTATAAAATACTGCATTAAAACTTTGATCTTGGCTAGTGAGTTGTTGGCACCCCCTTAAATTTTGCCCCCGAGGCTATCGCCTCACTCCAGTTCGAGCCCTGCTAGCACAGCAGGCAAGAATGCCCTTAGATGTGGATAGCCATGGAGCTCATTAAGGACTCTGTCATCACAATCACATATAGTGATTTTCTCTAATTTAGAAACTAGGCTATTTTATGATAAACCACATTATTGGAAACTGTAATGCTGTTTTGTTTGTCCAGCTCAACATGATCATTTAAACAGTAATCTTTAGAAATAGAGATCTGTTCATATTTCTCATGTGGATTTCAGTCTTTTGGAGAAAATGGTGTGTTGAAGTGAATTGAGTTCATCTCTATGCTCATTTGTACTCAGGCAATCCATGAATCCCACCATATGTTTGGCAGTTAGTGCAAAGCATATATGTATGGGCTACTTAGATTGTATCATGTAAAGCCCTTTATTTTCTAGAGGTCATTTCTCCTGTTCCCAGAAAGCAGCCTTTCCAATGGCCCGGAGACCACTGTGTCCAGCTATATTGAAGTCAATAGCTCTGCATTAAAAAGAAAATTAACTATAGGCATGCACAGATGTAAAATAAACCAAAAAATTTAAACAGACCCCAACTACATTGTGAGTGGGAAAAATATTAGGGCATATTTAAGGGTATGGGCTTTTACTAGAGAGACAAATGACCAAAGAAAATATAGGAAATCAGAGTTAAAATCATTTTATTCTCCCAGGAAACATTCACATAGGTTGATCAAGAATGGATAATGCTGTAAAGACTTTTCATCTTAGTGTGGAATGGAAAAAATCCTGCTAAATTCCACATTTCAGTGATACCAAAGCCAAGGACAGGTTTTGAGACAACTTTTATTAAAATGGAAAACAGTAACTTTAACTGAGAAATAAGAGACAACAGAAATAAAAGACCCAGAATTCAGAGGGCAACCACACAAAACTTTATATACCAAGCCACACAAATTGAAACAACCAAAATAAATGCCAAATGCACAAGAAAATAAATGTAACTTATCAAAGGTTAATGCTCTTTAATGTTTTCTTCATATGGCAACTTGTTCTGTGGTTTGATAAAAAGCATTGGGGACCAGATAGGCCATGAGGCTTTGTTAATCCATATTGAGCCACTGACTCTGTGTGACCTCAAGCAACTCTCTAGAGTTTGTTGGCCTCACTCAATCACACACACGCATACACACACACACACACACACACACACTACTTTTACTTGGCTGATAAAAATGAGAGGAATTAATAAACCTTCTGTGAAATCTGGCATCATTTTGGGAGATCAATTATCACCTCTGGTAATTGCAGAGAAAGGAGGCTAAGAGAGGTTTTCAGATCTGCAGGGGAGTAAACTCTGTTGGTTTTTGATGGGACAACTCTCATAGAGCAGAGTGTTTACTGTGTGCATATCCCTGGCAAGTATTTGGAGGATTAACTAGCCTGCTGACAGGAGAACAAACAGTTTAATCCCACTGGAGCACCTGCCATGGGGTGGGCTGGGCTCAGCCCAGCACGAAGCCAGACTCCCTGTCCTCTTCTCTGTTTTTATGCAACTCTGGACTCCTTTGGCTTCCTAGATGTGTTGAGGGGTTATTTTGGGGGTAGAGGCCCTTTCCCAGTATCCACTAAAGCACAACAGAAGAGTCTGGCTATTTTGCTCAAGCATAAACATTTCCAAAATTTGCAATATAGCGCTGTAAAGACACTGTGCTTGCCATCAATGAGCTCCAGCTTTGTTAAAAGGCTTGCAATTCCAGTCTTGGCCCATGCCACTCTCTGCCTGGTGGGCCTCCCTAGCAACTTCCTAAGACTGGGTTAGGAGTCCATCTGCCCCTCATCTGCTTCCAGAACACCCTGTGCTTGTTTGTATTACAGCACTTGTATATCTTATGATATAAAATAAGCTCTATATAAAGCTCATGCCCATCTTCATCCTAATTTCTCACTCTCTTTCCTCCCTCCATTGTGCTCTAAGCTGAAACTGACTTCTAATTTATCATCTCATATGCTCTGTTCATGCAGGTTCTTTCCAGAAGTTCATGCAGATGCTGGTAGATGAAATTATCAATCCCATTCTTCACTGACTCCCACCCAAGCCCCTATTTTTATGCCCTTTGCTATGCAACTTTTGTAATATCTTACACTAAAGGCAGAGTGCAGCTCTTTGCCCCTGGACCCTTGACTCTGGCCTTGGTCGAATGACCTACTCTGGACAATAATACATGGGCAGAGGTAATAGTGTACAGATTCCAAGCTGACTCCAAGCTTCACATGTTACCAGAGGTCCTTTTGTGGTTCTGCCATTGCCCAAAGGAGAATTTCTCCCTGATAAAAGCTGCCCCTTCAGCCCAGGCTTCAGAATTTCAGAATGTGTGTAAGTGGAAGAGAATTGCCCCCCACCCAGTCAAAGGCCAGATCTTCAGCAGAAGACTGTAGTCACCATAACCTGAAGTCCTGCTAGCCCTACTGACCTGCAGATGCATGAGGAATAAGTTCTGCCACTTTATACTGTTCACTGGTGAACTTCTCATCCTTCAGGACACAGCTAAGGGAACCTATTTCAGGAAGTGTCTACTGACACTAAGACTTTGGCCTTTCTTCTGTTAAAAAGAAACAACAGACCCCAAATGGAGCACTTATGTTAAGACCCACCAAGACTTAATACCTATCTTAAGTGCAGTTTCATTCTTTTTCAGGAGTAGAATTTTAAACCAATCAGTCTGGAATTTCCTGATTGTACTAATGAGGTAATCCAAATGGTAGGACCTCCTGCCCTTTCTCTTAAAGGAAGATGACTTTGCCTGAAACATTTTTTTCTTTTATTTTGCTAATAACTTATTTGTCTTTCTTGTGTCTCCCTATAAGCACCTTCCATTTTGTACAACTCCTCAGAGCTCCCTTCTGTTTGTTACATGGAATGCTGCCTCATTCATGAATTGTTGAATAAAGTCAATTAGATCTTTAGATTTACTTGGTGGAATTTTGTCTTTAATAGATTTGGTGGAAGCAGTGAAACTGAAGGAGACTTTCAGCAGCTTTGGTGGCTACCAGCCAGAATAGGACTGTGTCCAACTTAAAAACCAAACTGGTGCAATTTGTGCCCGACTGAATCCAATGGGAGACCTTAGTGAATATTAAGTAAGGAGTAGTTGCTACCTCTCAATGGGAATCTAGGAAGTCAAAGAAGCCTCAAACGATGGGGAGCACAGGTGAGGTGGACATGGTGAGGCCCCAAAATGGATGCAAGAAGCAAGATGGCAAAACCCTAAGGATAATAGTCAAAATCCTTGGCTTTCAACATCTCAGAGACCAGAAAAAGCTTGCAAAATAGCAGCCAAATTTTACAAGCCATTCTTAGCTCCTTTCCTGTCCACACTTATTGGTCTATTATAAAAACTTGCAAAAAAAAAAAAAAGATGAAATCTGTGGCAGAATTTAAAGCCCTTTGGAATCCCTTTTTCTATGGCATTTGGGGTCTCATATAATAAATAAGGTCACCCAGTCTACACTAGTTGCCTTCTTTGTAAATGGATTATCTCCTGAGATAAGTGGATTGATAAAAAGGCAGAAAATAAGATGGGAGGCCACCAGCCTGACTGAACTCATGACTATAGCTGAGCAGTTGGGACCCTGAAACAATATTGAAAACAAAAATCTGCCAAGCTATTAACTTTATGGCTACAACAGTTCCAAAGGCAAAGACCCAAACAATACCTGGGCCTCCTATATTGCACCCCTCTTGAGGTCCATCATCAAAATGCTGGTGCACAGATTGATGTCTCAGCTGTAATTAACTGGGACGCTGGAAAAAGAGATTGTCCTCAAAGGCCCTATGCAAATTTTCTTGAGTGCCCTCATACAAAAGATTCATATAGACATTAGTAGAACTTTCCCTAACTTACTTCAATATCTGTTAAAGCCTGAGGCCATCCAAGGCCTCACACCCATAGTAGAAGATCTAATTGCCTGCCTATGGGCTAACTATTCCCTGTGCTAGTCCCTGCAACACACAGATCTTACTGGTCCAGAAACCTAATGGATGGGTGGCAATGGTGGGTGATTTATCCAGGATTTGAGAGATTAATAGAGTTACAGGATTTCTTTTCCTTTGGTGCCCATCATTCTAGGTCACACCACTTGGAAGAATGAAAAGGTAGATCAGATCAAGAGTGGTGGGCAGCAAAGCAGCTTATTAAGTGATAGTACAGAATTTATTGAGTGATAGTACGAAGCTCCAGAAGAGGGAAGGGACCTGAGAGGATTGCCACCAGAGACTAGGGTTATTATGGGCTTGTTGTTGAGCTGTTTTAATCTGATTAAATCTCCTGTCATCCAATCAAGTTTTTATCTTTTATCCACCACATGGGAAAGGGTGGAGGGCTTCTTCGAGGGTAGTGTAATATCCTTAAGGGTTGTTTCCTTTTAGGGCAGAGCCCCTTGTCTCTGTCTGCCTTTCTTCCAACTATCCTTCATCAATAGGATAGTCATTCTTCATTTCCCAGTCATCCCAAGCCCCAGCACCCTTTTGTGGCAAGTTCTTCCAGACTCAAGTTGGTTCACTGCTATAGACCTCTGTTCATCCCTCTCAAATACTTCATTGAGATTTGAGCACCCTCCAGTTCCCCCGAGAAATTGACCCTTTTACAATATGTAGATGATCTTTTGCTGTGCTCAGTAACCAAAGAAGTGTCCCTAAAAGATACCATTTATTTGCAGAAACTGTTAGCTGAAAAGGGGCACAAAGTCTCTAAGGAAAAATCACAATTACCTCTAGCCATTTTCCATTGTCTAGGTCATGATCTAAGCACTAAAGGAATTCAGTATTCTCCAAAAAGAATTAAGCAAATCCAGGACTTTCCTAGACTCACAAATAAGTGACAGCTTTGTGGATTTCTAGGCTTGGCTGGTTATTGCATACCGTGGGTTCCTAATTTTCCCCTTTTAGCTTTCTGTGTATAAATTTACTAAGCTTTCAGTTCCTGAACCCTTTCCTTGGGAAGACAAATATGAGCAGGCTTTTAGGAGGTAAAACAATCATTGCAAGAACTACCTGCCTTAGGGCCACCTAACTCTTCAAAACCTTTCAATTTCTCTGTGCGTGAAAGGGATAATCAAGCCCTCGGAATGCTCACTTATGACCATGGTAATTAACCCAGGCCTATTGCCTAGTACAGCATATGGCTTGATTCCGTGGCTTGTGCCTATCCCGGTAATCTTAAAACCATAGCCACAGCTGCAAAGTTAGTAGAAGCCTCAGCAGATTTGACCCTAGGAAATGGCGTTTATTTGTGAACTCCACACACTGCCCAGCTCTGACAATGCCTGTTCTTAGCTCTGAATTGCCTCAACATTTCACTGCAGGTAGACTAACTACTTATGAAACTTTTCTGCTTTCATAACCTAATCTACATCTTAAATATTGCAATGTTCTTTATCCTGCCATGTTACTACATCTCCCTGAGAAAGGCAAGCCCCATGACTGAAAGGTAAAATAACATCCCATTTGGTGACAATGTGTCCTGATTTACGAGATACTCCTTTAACTAATCCTGATCTAATCTTGTTTGCTGATGCATGATACTGTAGAATGGAAAAAAGGAATTTCCATGCTGGTTACATTATTGCCACTCAATATAATTTACTTGAAAGGGGAAACCTCCCGCAAGCTAAATCCACCCAACAAGCAGGCTCAATGCCCTACCTGAGCATGCCATTTATTAGAAAGGACAAACTGTAAATATATATGCTGATAGCTGATGTGCCTTTGGATTTGTCCATGAGTTAGGGGATTTTATGGAAACAAAGGAGTTTTCTTATATCCTCTGGAACCCCAATCAAAAAGGAGCAACAAATAGATTATTTTCTTACTGCTATTCTTTTACCTTCTGTAATTGCTGTCATCAAAACTGAGACTCACACTAAAAGGACTGAGCCCGAGTATGAGAAATGCCCCCAGCTGGCTTTTATGCAAAAGTAGCAACAACAGATCCTATAAAGATTATGGGACATGTGGATGAAATCCATCCTGCTTCTGCAAAAAATGACCCCTGATTGGTAGATTTTTCCCATCCTGATTTCCTTGTAACATGGAAAAATTCTGCTCCTGAATCAGAGAAATTAAGATAGGTAAAAACAATGGCTATAAATTAAATGATCATTCAGGACTTTGGGAAACATAAGACAGCTGTTTGGTTCTTCCTGGCCCCCTGACAAACCCCATTTTTCTGTTTTTGCATTCCTTCACTCATCATAATGCATTTAAGACAACTCAAATTATGAATTGATATAAGTGGGGAGACTTCTATAAAATTGCAAAAACAATCTACCAGCAATATCTGACCTGCTATGTCTAAATCCCAGAAAAACTATTTTTGTCCCCAGTGGCCTCAGATCTTCTTTCTCTGGGCCATTTGAATACCTACAGCTGGACTGCATTCAGCTGCCTGTTAGTATGAGTTGTCAATACATTCTTGTTATTGTATGTGTGTTTTCTGGAAGGACTGAAGCTTTTCCCTGCTGAAAGGGTGATGCCCTTCCAGTGGCCAAGAAACTGTGAGAAAATGTTTTTCCAGCTTGAGTTATACCTTCCACAATCTCCAGGCACCTACTTCACTGGACAAATCATACAACCCTTAATGAAAACCTAGCAAATCCCTTGGAATGATCACAGCCCCTACAACCCTTAATCATAAGGCAAGGTTGAAAGAACTAGTGAGATCCTCAAACTTAAAATTTCTAAGCTCTCTGAAACCACTGAACTCCCCAGGCTTAAAGTATTGTCTTTGATCTTGCTGACAGTTTATAGTAACCCCTTTGGGAAAAAAGACACATCACATGAGATAGTCACTGGCAGGCCAATGTCTATTGGTATATAACCTTTTGTTGATCCCCTATTTCATGCTAGTATGGCTAGCTGTTGTTAAATCTTTAATGTCTTATGCTCAAGCATCAAATCAACAGATTAAGAAAGCTTTTCTGTATCCCAGAGCCTCTTTGTTACAAGTCTGAAACCTGGTGACGGGTATTCTGGAAGGGTCATCAGAGGAAGACAACCCTTGACCTCTGTTGGAAGGGACCTTACCAAGTACTCCTGCCCACTATACTTCTCCAAAAGTAGAAGATACTGAGCCTGGGATACACATTTCACAGCTAAAGGCTCCACCTGACATCTGGTCCTTTATAGGTGATGGAGACCTATGAATCAAACTGACGAAGTGGATGGCATCAAAGTAGACTGCTTCCACCCAAGAAGATGGATCAAAACTTCATACTTTGACTAAATATGAAAATCTCTTTTTCTTGCTCTTTTCTTTATTCTGGCATTGGTCTAGAAAGATAATGACCTTGTCAATATCTTGTAGGTCATTGCTAAGTGGGTTAAACTTTCAGATTGCTGGATTTGCCATGATGTGAGAGATCTCCTGGTCTTCCCTGTGACCAATTTCCCTTCTATTCTTAATGTCATTGAAAACTACAATTGACCTCCTAAAAGTATGTACCTAATTGAACACATTGACCTACATGAATCTTAGTACATTTGTACCCCCATGTTCCTATGATTATCTAGATCAGATTTGACTCCACTCACTAAAAGATCTCACCATCTCTTTGTAAGGCAGCACTTATCTTTATAAGGCATTTAGGATGACTTTTTGTTTTAAGCTAGGAGATTTGCTTCCCACGTATGCTAAAAATCTGACTAACCCATGATTTAGGAGTAAATAGAAACAAGAATATGATCAAAAACTCTCCCTAATTCTTGGAGACATTGCAGATTCTATTGCTAAGACACTGTCCAGCAAAGATCTTTAGAATTTCTGACCAAAGTTGTTCTAGAAACAATATTATCCTCTAGCTCAGCAAGTAAGTATCTGTGCTATGGTTAATACCACCTGCTGTACCAGGATTACCACTTCTGGGTAAGCTGAAACTCAGTTATATTAGATTACCATTTGGCCTAAATTGGTGACTTCTTCAAGGGGGTCTTTCTTAGATTATTTTAGGTCTTGAAAACCATGCTCCGAAGTGCGTTCCAAACATCAAGAATTATCCTACCTATAGTCATCATAATAATCTTCTTGGTGCATTGTATTCTTTCAAAAGCCTTAAGTGCATGTTCACAGCCACTGACCACCAATTGAATGATCTCCTTAAGACTGGAACATCAGAAGGGAACAAAGAGAATAACCAACTAAAAAATTGTGTGCCTGAAGTTATGATCTATGCATACCACAGAAATTCAGCAAAAAACAAAAACAAAAACAAAAAACAACAAAAACCCACCCCAGAATCAACAAAAGCTGTAAAACTATAAAGCAATAATGGAGAGTGGTGCTAGTGGCCTTACATTTTGATCACTTCTCTCAGGCTGAGTTTGAACAAAATGGGGAAATTGTTAAAAAGAACAACAGGCCCCAAATAGAGTCACTTATATTAAGCGCCACCAAGATTTAATACCTAACCTAAGCACGGTCTTAGCTTTTCCCGGGAGAATTTTAAACCATTCTGTCTGGAATTTCCTGATCAGCACTAGTGAGGTAGTCTGCATGCTGAGACCCTCATCCTTTCCCCCTAAAGAAGGTGACCTTTCCTAAAACAATCCCTTTTTTTCTCTTTTGCTAATAACTTTCTTGCCTAGCCCTGTTTCTGCCTGTAAAACCTTCTATTTTATATAACTCCTTGGAATACCCTTCTATTTGTTAGATGGAATGCTGCCTGGTTCATGAATCATTGAATAAAGCCAATTAGATCTTTAAATTTACTCTTTTGAATTTTTGTTCTTTAACACTTGTCATATGCTCCTATAACTGGGAGGGAGGTTTAGAATCTCTGCTTAGTGCTCTCATCCTTGTCCAAACTGGGATGCCAGTGTTTTCTTAACCCCTTCCTCAGACTATCCTTATTTATGCCCCACTTCCAATTAACAGTCAAGCTTCTCTCTGTCTCTCTGAGGCCATTGAATTATTGCAATATTCTCCTGGCCATCTTCTCTGCCCCCGCCCCTCTCTCTGGTGTTCTTCATATAGTAGCTAGAGTCACTACTCAAAAAATTGAATCCTCTACCTCCCTCTCACCCTCAACTCCATACAACTCTCTTCATCTTGCGTTCTTTGCTCAAATATGCTCTCTTTTTTTTTCATTCAACAAAACTTTTACCAGTTCCTGGCTTTGCAGTAAGGAACAAATTATAATCTCTATCATGAAGACTTCGACTTGACTTTGACTTCTTACCACTGTTACTGACTTAGGTCCTTGGGCTCTCCAAACTGATTGGGGCCAAGTGAGAATTCCAGGAAGACTTTATTAGGGCCTATACTGGACCTAAGGGGAGAAAGCGGGCAGCCCAGGTGGCTCAGCAGTTTAGCGATGCCTTCAGCCCAGGGCCTGATCCTGGAGACCTGGAATCGAGTCCCATGTCAGGCTCCCTGCATGGAGCATGCTTCTCCCTCTGCCTGTGTCTCTGCCTCTCTCTCTCTCTCATGAATAAATAAATAAAATCTAAAAAATAATAATAATAATCCTCAAAAAAAAAAAAAAGGGAGACAGCACAAAGGAAAGAGTCCTTCAGGCCGATTCTATGAACAAATATCAGGGAAAGCTTTTTTATTTTATTTTATTTTATTTTATTTTATTTTATTTTATTTTATTATTTATTTTATTTTATTATTTATTTTATTTTATTATTTATTTTTAAATATTTTACTTGTTTATTTGACAGAGAGAGACAGTGAGAGAGCACAAGCAGGGGGAAAGGCAGAGGGACAGAAGCATGCTTCCTGCTGAGCATGGAGTCCCAGGGCGCTCCATCACAAGACCCCAGGATCATGACCTGAGCTGAAGGCAGATGCTTAACTAACTGAGCTGCTCAAGTGCCCCATGGGAAAAGCTTTTAAAGAGGCTAAAGTGAGAAAGAAGCAGTGCAGAAAGTTGGGAGTGCATGCACAGTAGACAGAATATGGTTCCTCATGCATTACGTGTCTCATTAGCATGTTAAATTTCCACCCCTAGAATGATTTTTAGTATTATAATGAGGGAAAAAGTCAGTGGAGCATCAGCACTGGGGTCCACCTTGGTGCAGAGTGGTTTGGTTCAGTCTCCTCCAGTCTTTGCAGCTGAATCCTTTGGTAAGCATCTTGCTTTTGCATTTGTGCAAGACATGCTACTCAAGGGGCCTGGGGTTTCAGCTATGAAGTGACACTGGGTTTCATGGTCAGGATTGAGGGGACCTGAGTCTGGTCCCTGCTGTGTCTCACTTCCAACACAATTCTCATTCCAATCCTTTCCTACTTATGTTTCAAATCTCAGATTCCTTGTTGTTCCCTCTGGGAGCCCTTTTCTGAATTAGGTATTTCTGTTGTGTGCCCTTTGGTTATCTTGTTCATTCCTTATTTTTGTATGTATTTCATATTTATTAGTTCTCTTTAAAGTGCTAATTTGTTGTAATATTGTTGAATGTTCTTTTTCTTCTTTCTTATTCTTTTCCTTTCTCCCTTTTTCACTCTCCTCTTCCTCCCCTTCCTCCTCTTTTTTTCTTCTGTATCAACACATTATCTTATTTTTTATGCAACTCTATTCCAGACACCACTTACATTATATTGTTAAGTCTTGGAAATCTGTAAGTAAGCAGGTGAATATAATATCTCTGTTTAACAGAAAAGAGAGTGGAGATTCACGCTGATTAACTGACTTTTCTAAAGCTACCCTTTTATGGGGTTTATGTTGGAGTACATGTTGGTGAGTGTCAGAACTAGATTTCCAAGTCCTTGCCCAAGTTCTTTCCATTTTACAATATCCCTTGATTTGAAAAAGGTTCTGCTCATAAGGAGCCAGAGGTACTGGGAGCCCCCAACATCTAGACAGATATTCATAAAGTTAAACAAAATAATGCCCTCTCTGTTTTGTCCTGTTTCTATAGATGAAGTGGATAGGGCGTGGGAGTAAGAGACAGATTGTGGGTAGCAGAAGCTGATACTGCCTTCCAAAGGTTTAACCAAAGGGTTAAAAAAGTAAAAAGACATTTTAGAGCATGGGGAAGAAACCTTTCCCAGTAAATCTGATGATATGCCTGTAATTAAGTCAAATAGGTTAAAGGCTTGTTATGCTAGCATTAACACGTAATTCATCCATTGAATTACAATGAGATTCATGTAAGGATTACACGTAAAATTCCATGTAATGAGATGTATTCATCATCAAAAGCTTTTTGCCCTTTAAGAAAATGTTACAATAATTATCCCATGAACGTGAAAAGTCAATAGAGGTGAAAATACATGTCTTTTTATACCATCATTGTGATTGTATTTATATTGGCAAGGCCTAACCCTGCTGGCATTTAACTTTCTAGGGAGAGAACCCGGGCGGCTGCCGTCTCCTCTCATCTTACCCTTTCCTCCTGGGCCAGCCAAGAGATGCTCTTTGCCCTCATTCTCATCTCCTCTACTGGAGATACAGGCACGAGAATCTTGTTTCTCAAGTTGCAAAACAGATAAGTTAAAATGTGATTACTTACTTTGCAAAAGGATTCACCAGAGACTTCCTTTAAAAACTCTCTTCCTTTTTTTTTAATTGCAGTTTTCCTTAAAGTGAGGGCTTTGCAGTATTGAGAATAGGGGCTTTGAAGATTATTACAAATTTCACATGAATTAATCCAAAATTTGTATGGAAAGGTCTATTCTAGATTTATTAGTGAAAACTATTACAACCCTTGAAGATGATTTAAGACTAGAGATGAGTTTGGGGATAGCTCCAATATAGATGACCATTTACAGAACTGGCTACTTGCAGAAAATATTATAATCCAGCCATGGAAGAAAGTTTTTGCCCATGTGCCCAAGGCTATATAAAAAGTTTACCTAACTGATACTAGACAATGAGTTTTGAACAGTTTGGCTCTCATTAGAATCTATATCCAATGTATTGCCATATACAGTTGAATTTTTAAAAATTCCAGTGTTGTCATTTATCTGAGGGGAAATGAAAGTAGTAAGGGGTAAGTATGGAAATGTTAAATCCAACATTGTAAAGGCCAAATTTAATAACATAGAGTAGGTTATTGCTGTTTCAAAACTGGGTTCTTCTCTAAAACTAGCCACCACATGAACAAGTTTAGATTTTCATGTATTGTTGTGTCCCACGAATGAATTAGCTGAAGTAACCAAGGTTACTTTATCTTTCTGGTGTTTGTGAATGATTTTAGACAATATCTGTCCAGCTAAGTGAAAAATTTTCAATAATTTTGTGTAAATACAAAATTTTGTGCAAAATATCTCACAGCAGGAAAATAGCACTAAGAAAGACTTGCTCTTTTAAAAGAAAAAAAGACTACAGGCATGTTTTGTTTAGAATTTTCGATGTGATGTTTAAGAGATGTTTCAGCCAGAAAATGCCCTTTACCTAATAGCTGAGTAGGAAAACACCTGTCACTTAGAGGATCTTACTTTTAGTCATCCTTAATAAAGAAGAGTGTCATTTGGAGTATTAGAATTTAAGTTGATGTGTATCTTTAATGTATGTGTCATGTGATGTCTTAATTTTGTATGGGTCAGCAGGTGCTTTTTACTGACACTGCTATTATCTGAGGTAAATTCTCTAGTGTTCTTCCTGTACAGTCTAGTTTCTTTCATGTAAAAGAGATAAAGCAAGAGTCTTAATAATACTTTTTTCTTCAGTACATGGAAACTGATGGAAGATCTTATATTTCTAAAATCAAGATAGCCATTGCCAGAGCTTACAAAGTCAGCTCAAAGGCCTGAAGGAGACTGGCTGTCTCCTTTTGTTGTCACAGAAGCTTCTTGAAGAATCTATACAGCCACCAATGTGCCTGTGACTAAAATAATGGGCCCAGTGGACAGCAGACATCATGAATAAGCACTGATATTCTTTGCTATTGTTTTCTCTAACAGTCTTTATAGAAGAAAAGGAACAAGTTATTTTTGAAAATAAAACTCTAGTAAAACTTTACTTCCTCCTCCACCACAACTTAGTCAACACTGACTTATTCAAATATTAACATTTGATTAATTAATTAAGTTACTATTTATTGTTTAATGGCCACATGTCAGACACTTTTCCTGGTGTAGTAAGGAATATTAAAAATAAGGATGAATCACAGTCCCCCTTTTCATTTTACTTACACTATAAAAAGAGGCAATAGGATGATTAAATAATCATAACACAAGGTAAAAATGTAATGAAATCCATAGGAGATGCTCATACAAAATCACATGGAGTTTTGGAGGGGATAGGAGTTGCATTCATATTTTAGGGAATCAGGCAAAGCTTTATGAAGAATATGAAATGGGAACTAAGGTGGTTGGATCTGTATGAATAGACAGGAACAGCACTTTCTGGTGGGAGGAATAGTAATAGCAATGGCATGAAAACTTTGAAAATTGATACTGTCCTTGAGAAATAATGAACAATTCAGCTTGTCTGTGTTGGTAAATACATGAAGCCTCTAAATGCCCTAAAGAAGTAATAGTTTGGGACACCTGGGGGGCTCAGTGATTGAGCATCTGACTTCGGTTCAGGGCATGATCCTGGGGTCCTAGGATCCAGTCCCACATCGGGCTCCCCTCAAGGAGCCTGCTTCTCCCTCTGCCTGTGTCTCTGCTTCTCTCTGTGTGTCTCTCATGAATAAATAAATTAAATAAATTAAAAGAAGTAATAGTTTATTTAGTAGGAAATAAAGTTAAGGAGCATCACCAGAGTAAGGAAGATTTATCTGGCAGCCATTTTACAAAAGGGGCTATTTGAAGTCATATTGAAATCACATGCATGAAAATTTATGGCAGTCTTAACTATTGTGATAAGAAGTAGCAAATGAATGGCAGGGATAGAAACAGCATGATTGGTAACTTACTCGATGTATGTAGGGTGGGGAGGAATGTTGAGATAAAAATCTAGATTTTAAAAAGATGCCAAGATTTTGAGCCTGGGGTGCTGAGAAAATGAAATTATTAACTAACATTGTGAAATTAAAAGTCACTTGGACTAAGGGGAAAATGACGAGTTGAAGTTAAATATTTGTTAACTCATTTATTCATTCAGAAATCTTTCCTGAGCACTACCTAGACAGATCCTCCTGAAATGTCTATTAAAAATGTCTATTAAAAGGAAATGGAAATTGACACATTTGGAGTTCTAATTGACTGTCCAAACTTTTTGTGTGTTAAATATTACATTTAGTAATTACTAGGAACTTTGCTTTGTTATGGGATTATATCTTTCTTTTTTTGGTGCTAAGGTGGTGTTATTTTAAACAATATTAATGCAACCAGGATTTTTTTTACTTTTAACTTTTATATAATTTTATTTTAAAAAATTATGTGCTTTTAAAGCTGCAAGATGGTACTCAGAATTCCCAAAGAGCCTTCATCCAGCTTCCTCTAATGTTAACATTTTACATGGTATGATTGTCATGGTGTGTATTCCATCTTTGGGTCCCCTGACAATGTGGTTGATATTGTAAAAATTTTGCCTGTAGTAAGTTATTTATGGTGTCTATTTCTATGGATTTTGACAAATATGTAAAGTTGTATATTTACCAACATGCAGGATGGTTGGTTCTATGGCACACCAAATTCTTTCATGCTGCTTCTTGTAAATCAATACTTTCTCCATTCTCAATGCCTAATCTGATTCCTATCCTTTTACTTATTTTTTATTTTTTAAAAGATTTTTAAAAATTTGTTTATTTGAGAGAAAGAGAGCATGCAAGCATGGGGATGGCCTGGAGGTGGGGGAAAGAGAAGCGGGCTCCCCACTGAGCAGGGAGCCCGATGTGGGACGTGGGACTTAATCCCAGGACCGTGGACTCATGATCTGAGTCAAAGGCAGATGCTTTATCACCTAAGCCACCCAGGCACCCTGATTACCATCCTTTTAGATTATCTTTTCAAGAATGTCTTATGAGTGGAATTATATAATATATAGCCTTTTGTTTTTGGCTTTTTTCACTTTCAAAAATATGTTTAAGTTTCATTCTTATTATTACATGGATGAATATTTCATTTTTATTTCCATATTATTCCATTATACAGATATATCACAGTTTATTTATCCATTCTTCTGTTTAAAGGCATTTGTGTTGTTTCCAGGTTTTGGATGTTGTGACTAGGTCTGCTATAAATATTCATATACAGGTATCTGTGTGTGAATATTTGTTTTCAGTTTACTTGGGTTAAATACCAAGCTTATTGGTTGTATAATATTATACGTTCTAATATCTACACTATTCTACTAGATGAGTAGTGATAATTCATTGTGATTTTATTTTGCATTTATCTAATGAATGAGATGAAACATTTTTTCATATGTTCATTTGTCCTCTGTACCTTTGGTGAAGCATATGTTCATATGTTTTACTCATTTTTTTAATAAAAAAGGGGGTTTTTATTTTATTATCATTGACTTTTGAAAATTCTTTTGTATTCTAGATACAAATTCTTGATTTATCAGGTACATGTCTAATATTTCTCAAATATTTTGGCCCACTCTGTGGCTTGGAGACAATAACATCCTTTTCAGTAATTGAAAAAAAAAGAAGTATGTAGAATGTAAGAAAGGAAGGAGATGATTTGAACAGGGCCTTCAGTTTGACCTGGCATTTATTTCTAGAACAGTACACCTAACAGCATTAGAATACACATTCTTCTTAAATATATATGGAAAATTCATCAAGGTAGACATATTTGGGAGTGTAAACAAACCTTATAAAACTTAAGAGACTAGAAATCATGTATAGTACATCCTTGGATCTATTGAAATTAGAATATATAATAGAAACAGAAAATTATTTGAAAATATCCAGATATTTGAAAAATAATATATACATTCCTAAAAAATGCAGGAATTAAATCTTTAAGGAAATTAAAAAATTTTTAAATTGAAACTAAGAATAGTTGGAACAACTATTTCTTGTATTTTTCCTCATGTTTATTTTCCCCACTGATATTTCTTTTTCTGCTTCAGTTTGAGTAATTTCTATAGATCTACTTAAATCTAATTATCTTTTACTGGACTGCTTTGAGCCTACCTATCAGCTGATTGAAGGCTTTTCTCAACTCTATTACTGTGTTATACATGCTAGTATTTATGTTTAATTTTTATACTTTTAGTTGCTCTACTAAAATTACCCATCTGATCTTGCATGTTGTTCACCTTTGCCATTAGATCTTTTAACATATTCATCATAGTTATTTGGAAATACCCTTTCAGATAGTTCTAACACCTGTGTAATATCTGAGTCTGGTTTGGAAGAGTGCTTTGTTCCGTGGGAATTTTTTTAACCTTTTGTATACCTTGTCATTTTTTGTTGAAAGCCAGACATTTTCTGTAGAAGTAGAGACTGAGATAAATAATCTTTATGCTTTGAAATAAATACATTTTACATTTTCTAGGATATTAGTGTGGAAATCAGTGTTGATCTAATCAAAAGCTGGGTTCTTTTAAACTTTGTGTCCCTGAGCTGAGACTGATTGGTGTCTCAAAGCCTTATTTATTTATTTATTTATTTATTTATTTATTTATTTATTTATATTTAGGGAGGGAAAGAAAGTGAGTAAGAGAGAGAAAGAGGGCAAAGGGAGAGAGAAAATCTTAAGCAGGCTCTGTGCCCAGACAGAGCCCAATGTAAGGCTCAATCTCATGACCCTAAGATTATGACCAGTGCCAAAATCAAGAGTCAGATGCTTAACCCAACTGAACCCAGACACTCCCACCCCCTTTTATTAAGGTATTTTTTTTTTTAAATGAAAGGTATTTTTAAGTTGAGGTCTACTGGTTTACACACAAATCTATAAATTGTGAAATATGGTGTGAAATTTTGTGTGATTATGGCAAATGATCTATGGTTTTCATAAATTATTCAAAGTGGTCCATGATTTAATACAAATGATTAACAATAATGTCTGCTTTATGACATTTAAAAATAGTCATCCTACCTTCTTCTTTATCATTACTTAATGCTTTAAAAAAAACCCCAGGGATCCCTGGGTGGCGCAGCGGTTTGGCGCCTGCCTTTGGCTCAGGGCGTGATCCTGGAGACCCGGGATCGAATCCCACATCGGGCTCCTGGTGCATGGAGCCTGCTTCTCCCTCTGCCTGTGTCTCTGCCTCTCTCTCTCTCTCTGTGACTATCATAAATAAATAAAAATTAAAAAAATAAAATTAAATTAAAAAAAACCCCAAAGTTAAACTTAAATTGCTACTACAAGTTCCTTGCCAAAGTCCAGTCAAAATGAGAAGTGTGGATGAATTAGCAAATAATTAGGTCTGTGTAGCTCCAATAACAAATTTCAGGAAGGGCTACTGTACAATGTGTTAATTGCAAAACCAAACAAATCTGTAATCCCTATGCAATGTAGGAGCCACGTGGGTCACTGCTACTTATCACTAGCTTATTTGAAGGGTTAGTAGATGGAACTGATCCAAAAGCAACAGATATGTGATGACTGGTCCTGAAACTCTTTCAGTGGTGCCTATGGGACACATCTCTGCTTTTATAATAAAAGTCGATAGGAAAAAAAGGTACTATTTCCTTTACCAAAACTGATCTTGCACAATTTGTCAAAATTATTTACTATATTGTGTGAGATGGATTGTAGAGTACTTAACTGAAAGTTAGGAGAAAATTCTTTTGCATTTTGTATATTTTAACCACTTTCTGATTTGTTTTCTTTTGAGGGGTAGAAATTATGACTTTTATGTAAGATTTTTTACTTTTTAATTTTCTGAAATAACTTACGGACAATTGTGTTTAGGAAATCACATCCCCAAAATAGGAAGGATTACTTGGAACCAAGTCAATGGAGCATTTTTATTATTTACCAGCAGTATATCAAGATAGCCCTCTGATATAGGCTGACTTCTTTCCCAAAAATATAGATGTTGACGTTCTAACCCCCTAGTATCTCAGAATGTGACTTTACTTAGAGATGGGAACTTTAAAATAATAATTAAGTTAAAATGAAGTTATGTCAGTGATCCTTAATCCAACATAACTGGTGTTGTTGTAGGAAAAGATTAAGACACAGATACATACAGAAGGAAGAGTATAAGATCACACAGGGAGAAGGTAGGCATCTGCAATTTAAGGACAGAGACCTCAAAAGAAACCCAACCTGCCTACACTTTAAATATGACCTTCTAGCTTCCAGAATTTTGAGAAAACAAAATTATGTTGCTTAAGCCACTCAGTTTCTGATATTTTGTTATGGCATCCCTAGAAAACTACTACAGCTTTCATTTTCATTTTACTAACCTGTTTCATTTACCCATTTGTGATGATTATAATCTTAAGAAGATACTAAGAATATTGTTGATATTGTGACTCAGTATTCATTTTTTAGTTTATTGCAAAATATGTGTCTCTTTGTATACATTTTCTGGATTGGTAACATGCATATAATTATATCTAGCCACTAAGTTTTCTAGGGAGACTTCTACAAAATGATCATAGAATATATTAACACCTTTAAGGAAAGCATCCTATCAAATGGGAGATATGCACATTCTGCTAAGCTATGAGAATAAGATCATATCTAACACAGATATTTTGAAACTAAAATTACTTTAATCTGGTATGTTGTCAAATGCAGTGCTCTATTTGTGGCAATTTCATCAAATGTATGAAAAATTACTATTGTAATAACTATGCACAGAGTGTCAAAGTGTTTCTAGCTTACACATGTTGGAGATTTGTATATTTTTCTATGAACAACGTATTGTTGATTCACAAAATGCAACTACTAAAAAGACATGGAGACGTAATAGGGTATAGAGCCCAAAGTGAACTGGGTCTGAGTCTTGAACCCGCCACCTGTTTGATGTTTGGTCATGCTATTAACTAAAACAGGTTTAGTTTTCTCATTTTTAGATGGGGATTATAAAATATTGTGAAGCCTAATGAGATAATGGATGTTAAGTACTTGACTTAAGTGCTTGGCAAATTGTAGGTGCTACAATTTGCTAAAGACTAGGTATCATCATCATCATCATCATCAGTAAATTAATAAATAATGAAAATGTGTCACCCCAAAGAAAATCAGAGAAAAATGTCAGAAATGGCTTTACTATATAATTATCCAGAAATATTAGGTAAGATTTTTTATTACTATAGCACTAAACTGGATGCACTTAATTTTTATTGCTAATAGGGGAAATTTAAGGTTCAAGGGCATCTTAGTCAAACTTCATCCTTGATCCAAGTTTTCATGGAGATTATTTCCTTTCATGAAGAAGCAAATAGTTCACCATCTTTGTAGATCTCTGTTAAAATGAAAATGGTCAGAGGTGAGTACACTTAAAACATGGCAGAGCTGGGGCACCTGGGTGGCTCAGTTGGTTAAGCATCTGCCTTTGGCTCAGGTCATGATCTCAGGGTCCTGGGATCTAGCCCTGCCTCAGCCCCCCTGCTCAGTGGGGAGTCTACTTCTCTGTCTCCCTCTGCCTCCCCCCCCCACCTCCTGCTCATGCTTGCTCTCTCTCTCTCTCTCTCAAATAAATAAAGTCTTTTTAAAAAAACATGACAGAGAAATATGGTTATACTATTAATTTGTTTTATATGTTACAGGGCAAAGTATATGGTCAGTAATTAATTCTCTGGGTAGCTGGATAAGAAAAGATATAACTGAAAAGTGTTTTCCTTATATTTAACCTAAGGTTGTATAATTAGAATACAGTACTTTCTATGAAACAGGATGCTGTGAACCAGGCACTGTAAATAGTTTCTAAGGCAGGATATTTAATTACATAGGAAATATTTATAAAAGAAAACTTATCCCAATATCTTTTCTTCCTCACAATAAAGGGCATGCTCTAGGGGGGATGCACATCAGACATTTAAATTTAACCCTTCCTTTACCTCTTTGCCCAAGATTCCATTGAATAGCAGAATTTAAGTATCATCTCTGCCAGAAATGGTATTTCAATCTCAGCTACTCTTTGAGCTATGCCAACAGGATTTATTGAACTCTATTTGAGTCTGGTGTTTGATGTTATGAAACCTAGCCTTCCTAAGGTTTATTTTCCTCTCTGTGGAGAAATGATCTAAGAAGAGGATGAGAAGAGGATGACAAACTTTGTATTTTTGAACTAGTAATTCTGGCTGGGTCAGTGTATTAGGAAGTCTAGTATATTTAGTCTGTATTTACTGGCATACTGTAAAGAATTTGTTCTGAATATGGTAGACACCATTACTTAGATGAAGGCTTCCAGACGACTCCTCAGAACTGAGCACTCAGAGGTCAAAATGGCCTGAGAGAAACAATTTAATTGAAAATTGGCAGTAAAAATATTGTCAGCCTAGAGAAGGAATTAGATCAATTAAATATGAGAGGGCATTCATCATCCTGAGCCATAGCAAACCAGTTGAATTAATAGTATATTCCTTTCTAAACAATGCAGTAGTTGTATTTTGAAATCACAATGTGAAAGTTGCTTTGCTTACTACAGTAGCTTAATTTTCAAAGTATATTCACAGTTAAAAATATTTGACCAAAGGTTCACTGTGGCAGATATACCCTAAGGTAAACCTTCACTTATACCCACATATAGTTCCCTTTTCTTGAGTACAGGTGGAACCTGTGACTTGCTTCTAACCAATTGAATGTGACAAAGAAGGTAGGATGTTACTACCTTGATTGAGTTACATGTAAAAGGCTCTATTTTGGTAGACTGAAGTGAGAGAGATTGTCCAGGTGGCATTAAAGAAGTAAACAGCCATGTTGTAAGCTACTCTTTGAGAGGACCATGTGGCAGGGAATAGGCAAATCCTAGGACCTCAGAGCAGCCTCTAGCAGACAGCCAGGAAGAGGATGAAGCCTGCAGTCATACAACAACAAGGGATATGAATTTTGCCAACAACCTGAATTGAGCTTCTCCAGTCAACTCTTTAGAAAAGAATAGCTGGTCAATATCTTTGTTTCAGTGAGATCCTGAGCAAAGTAATCAGCTAAGCCCTGCCCAACTCCTGACCCACAGAAACTGTGAGGTAATAAATATGTATTGTGTTAAGCCGCTAAATTCATAGTAATTTGTTATGTAGGTGTACACACACTAAACAGTGGCAAATAGTGAAAGTGATACTCTAGGGATCCCTGGGTGGCGCAGTGGTTTAGGCCTGCCTTTGGCCCAGGGCGTGATCCTGGAGACCCGGGATCGAATCCCACATCGGGCTCCCGGTGCATGGAGCCTGCTTCTCCCTCTGCCTGTGTCTCTGCCTCTCTCTCTCTCAATGTGTGACTATCATAAATAAATAAAAAATTTAAAAAAAAGAAAGTGATACTCTAACTCTAACCTTAATTCAAATTCATTCTTATACAAAAATTGCTATTTAAATAATCGAAGTTGCAATTCCATCATCCTCTTCTCCAAGGAAGTTCCATTCCTTTCCACTCATTCATAATACATAAATCAGAAAAATGAGTAGTGTTCCTATTTTAAGGACTTTTATGATATAAAATGATATACAGAAAAATCACGAATCTAGGTATATGGATGGTCACAGACACAAAACAATGAAGGTAACCAAATGTATACTATATTAAGAGTTATTTGCTTTAAAAAAATTCTTGAAATGATTGGCTTAAAGTTAGAAAGAAAAATAGCATCCAATTTCAAATATTCTTAAGCCAATCAGGTTGGTGAGCATTCTCAAGAGAAAGGGAAATTGGGACTGGATTGTGGAGGGCTCTAAGTGTGCAGCTGAGAAAATTGAAATTTATCTGAAAGTGAATTGAGAACCTCAGGGTTTTAATGGGTTTCACTTGCTAGCTTCATGTCAGAATGGATGACAGCGATAGCAAGTAGAGAGGACCTTGTCATTCTATTTTATACATGTGGTATGTGTGGGACCCTGGGTCAAATACTGGGACTCAGAAAGGTATAGTAGACAGTCACTGTCTTCAATAACCTAGAATTTTTAGGAGGATGGCTCTATACATTAAACAATAAACAATAATATAAAATATAATTCATATAATTCAAGTACTGAGTTAGATTCAAGTCAAGTAAAAGGTTAGACGGTAGGAAAATAATTCAAATACAGCTCTTGGGAAAGGCATTTATAGAAGAAAGGAGTTAGTGGGATGCAACAAATAAGATAAGCATAGGTAAGAGGGATAGGGAGATTATTCTAGGTTGAATATCATCCAATTCAAGGGTAGGGCTTCATATGATGCATAGAGGATATGAAAGGTAAATAAGTTTGGTTGAAATGGAAAGCTGATAGAAGAGTAAGATCTAACTTCCACACAGACCGGGATATGGTCTCTTTTGCTAAATGTTCTATTCTCAGTACCAGAATAATCGCTGGCATATGGTAGGTACTGAATAAGTAGTTGGAAAGAAAGGAAAGGGGAGAGGAAAGGAAAGGAAAGGAAAGGAAAGGAAAGGAAAGGAAAGGAAAGGAAAGGAAAGGAAAGGAAAGGAAAGGAAAGGAAAGGAAAGGAAAGGAAAGGAAAGGAAAGGAAAGGAAAGGAAAGGAAAGAAGGAAAGGAAAGGAAAGGAAAGGAGGAAGGAAGGAACGATAACAGGAAGAGAGAGGGTAAGGAAGTAGGAAGAAAGCTGGATAATGGATAGAGTAGATAAAGAGGAGACTTTAGAGTCTTATTTATGCAAACAATAGTATCACCAAGGTTCTACATTTCCAACAACAGAGGTTGATTCTGGCAGATTATGCCCAGAAAGTTTTTTTATTTTTTTTATTTTTTGATTATTCATAGGGTTAAGGTGAGGACTAGGATCAGACTTGAAGCTAAGGCTCTAAGAAAAGAATGACGTCACAGAGCTGGCTTGCCTGATGAGGAAACTTCTGCTCCTTTCATGGCCTTACTGAATCTAAAAGCCACTGTATTTGCCTACTCCTCATGTCACTTCTGCACGAGAACTTTACTTTGCAGTCACTGCGAAAGTAACATCACTATTGCTGCCATCACTAAGATTGCATATCTCAATTCCTCAATCCTTACTAGCACCAACAAAAAATAGAAACTTCGCAGAGAACTGGTTCATTTCCAAATCAAACTGTTATGTGAATATATCAGATTGGTGGAGCCCAGGTCACATGCCTGCCTCCTAGATGCAAGGAAAGCTGGAAATTTTAGGTCTGACTCTTGTTAAGGAAGCAGAACTTATCTTCTCTAAATATAGGAAATCTATTTGAAATATGAGGTGTGGATATGAATATGACATATATTTGCTATGCAGTAGATTGGAAACCAAAGCACAGGCTAAATGTCTATTATTGTAACTCAGGAAGACTAATTTGACAATATCATACAGGACATGCTTGTATGATCAGATACAGGAACCCCATTGGGAGATCAATTAGATAATTATTTAGTTGTCAGGCTTATCCTAGGGTGGTAGTCATGGGAATTTTAAGGGCAAGATCAGACGCCAAGATATTGATGACATGACAGGGTAGGGAGTAAAAAGGAAAAGAAAGTGTCGATAATGACCACCATGGTTTTTAGACTCAGAGAATGATGATGTTATACATTGGAATAAAAATGTCAAAGAGAAGAGAGTTTGGGATGGGAAATACCTTGTTTGGGCTCTACTGTAACCACAAGTAAAGATTTTGCTTTTCTTTTTTTTTTTTAGTTTTTATTTATTTATGATAGTCACAGAGAGAGAGAGAGAGAGAGAGAGAGAGAGGCAGAGACATAGGCAGAGGGAGAAGCAGGCTCCAGGCACCGGGAGCCCGACGTGGGATTCAATCCTGGGTCTCCAGGATCGTGCCCTGGGCCAAAGGCAGGCGCCAAACTGCTGTGCCACCCAGGGATCCCAAGATTTTGCTTTTCATCTTTGAATCTCAAGACTCTAGCACAGAGGTGGCAGGTGGTAAGTATTCAATAAACACTTAATCACCTAAATAAATATGTTGAATGGCAACTTATAAGGAAGCTGATGACTGGGAAGGGAAACAGCATTAGAAATAACAATTATTGATATGGGCTGATAAACCCTGGAAATTCTAGCAAATCTCTTGGGGGAAGAAAAGTAAATGGCCAAGGAATGAAACTTAGGAGAGATATTCAGTTAGAAAACGGAGTGGAAAAGAAGCAATGAAGAAGACTCATAAGTAAGAGATCAAAAAAGCTGAGGGAGAAGTTAGAATTAATTATTTTGTACAATCTTGTTTCTAAGACAAAAAAAGTGTTCAGGGATAAGAGTAACATTTGCTCATGATGTTGTAAATCAAAGAATAAGACCTGAGAAATGCTTTAGAGGCTCTAAATTAATTTTTTAATTTTCCTTAAACATATACCAATGTCATTGGAAATATGTGAAATTAGAAAAAAATCTGATGGTAACACACACACACACACACAGATACCAGAACATGGTGGAACAGGACTTACATTTAATGAGCCTTAAATTTTTATCCCATCTAATCTCCCCATCCATTGGCATCAGAACCTCTTCTTTCAAGAGACCCAAATTAAATATTCCATTTCTCTCAAGTAGCTCACCACAGTCACCTCAACAGGATAATCCTGAACCTAGGACTGTGCTTTATATGCAGAAAGTGCTACTCTTTGAGTCCCAAAGAATTTGTGACAAAATATGTGAATTTTTAAAATCTCTGAGGTATCCATGGTTCAGGTGGTTGGGTTAAAGGACAGTAATTGTACTACAGATTGTTAGGAAAAGTACCAGAGAATAAGGATGCTAAAATCTTTATTTGATCCATATGTAAGTCAAGAAAAATGTGAAAACATGTGGTCCCAATTGGCTTTCTGTCCTTTGCCCCTTCTCCCAAATACTCCACATCAGCTGAAGACTCCATTAGGTAGGGAATAAAAGGAGAAAGGAAAGGAAAAAGAGCAAGAATCTATATTTTACCAATTTCTATAATCCCAGATGGATTTGTAAAACTCAGTGAGGAGAGAGGAGAGGTCTCATTGCTCCCATCTAAAGCTCCAGGGGATCGCTCCCCAGACATGTATTGAGATGTGCTATAGGAACAACAGAGCAGCTTCAGGAGGATGTGGGAGAGAGTATCAGCATCCAGTGCTTATAATGGAGAATTCAGAAAATAGTTGAGAGAGAGAAATAAAGCATGCATGAGCAAATACAAGTGCACCAGTGGGTATGCAGAGGGTCTCTGTGCTGAGTAAGGGAGGTTCAGAGCAAAGAAAGCCACGATGGGGATTTAAAATGTGCTTGTATGGAAGAGGTCAGACCTAAGAATACAGGTGGAGAATGAGGTCTGCACAGGGCCAAGGTATCAAGGTTTGAGAAATAGACCAGGAATTCTCTTATGGTCTTTGTTCACATAAGCCAAAACATTGCATCAATTCCAGGAAAACAGCAGGATTGAGCGACACTGAATGTGGATGCATTTTAAATCCAAAATGACTGAAAAGACACTGAATTTGATAAGGCCTATTTGAAAATGACGGGATTCAGTTTTCTGTATCAGACAGAAGGGGGGTTCAGGCTCTGAAAAAATAATGTTAAACATTTTTTATAGATACCACTTTGTTGATTGTGTGATTAGGAAAATCATACCCATCAAACACTGCTTAGTGCCATCTACACACAAGTCCCCATACCACTTTTTCTCTCTGGTGTTAACCTGCAATAATCTCACCAGTTCCTGCCTTAATTATTTGTATATTTGCCAGAGGGCATATTGTTCATCTGGGTAGACGGCAGGTTAATAAACCTTAGAGTGGCCCAGACAATGAAATGTAGAGCCTATAGAAAGGTCAGGTGAGGAGCTTGGGAAGATCATCAGGAAATCCAGGAGCTCTTGGCAACCAGCAATAGCTCAAGCCAAAATAAGCAGTGCCTAGGTGCCTAGTAAAGGGCTGCAAGTGAGACAGTGGAAATTAGATTTAGAAGAAGTTCCTAAGAGGCTGTTTTGTTTGGTGTTCATTAGACAGGTTGCCTTTTCTACCTCAACCATTTCTAACAGAGACCTTGTATTGAGATATAATTTCATCGGAAACACCTTGGGTGAACTTCTAGAGAAAGTCAGTTTTGTTTTTATTTTTGTTTTTAAGATTTATATATTTATTTTGGAGAGAGAGAGAGAGTACAGTGGGAAGGGGCAGAGGGAGAGGGAGAGACAATCTCAAGCCAACTCCCTGCTGAGTGCTGAGCCCTATGTGGGGCTCCATACCATGACTCCGGGATCATGACCTGAGACGATATCAAGAGTTGGACGCTGAACCAACTATACCACTCAGGCACCCCTAAAGAAAGTCAGTTTTAAGGGTACTAGGGAATACAGTAGACAATGGTGAGTAGGAAATGTATCAGGTCATGTCAAATAACTGCTGCATGAGGACTAATTAGCAAATCTAACTTTATGTTCAGTTATGGTCCCCTGCTTCTTTTGATTCCCCTGGATAAAAATAGGATTGGTCTTATAACCTGGGGGTATAGATGAGCCTGTACTTAGTGAATAAGTGTCTTCGTGCTATGATGGTCAATGACTGAGTCCTATCATCAGCCACCATTATCCTGTCCAAGCCTGTGAATGCCATGAATCTTGGGAAGTGCTCTTTCAATATCAAATCACCATCCATGTTTTCTCTTGACTCTTCATCTGCCACATTCTATTACAGCTCCAGTTCTGTCATTTTTATCCTCCTGTGTGGTCCAGTTCTACCTCTGATGGTAGCTTCCCAGAGAGATTCATGGAGCTCTAGAATTGCTGGCAGTGTCATATTTCAAGATCATGCTGTTAAAGGAAACTTTGGGATTGAGCTCTATGATGACATATATTTGAGAAAATTATGGAAGCTTTGATATTTGGCCTAAATTGTCTTCAGAAAGAACCTGAGGTAAAATGGACTTCCAGACATCCATTAAATATTTAGTCATGCCTTCCATCCTATCAAGTTTGCAGCTATCATCAATGAGCCCCAGAAATCCATGCCTATACTTTCTTAATTACTAAAGTCCTCAAAGAAATGTGGAGAAAGACTCTGAAGTTTCATTTATATAACAAGTAAAGAAAAGAAGTCTTCCTCTTCTAGGTTCATCTTGGTAACATCATTGAGTGGCATTAGCTTTAAAAAAATGTATCTTGGCTGTCAATTACAAATGAAGCTTAGCAAGAGTTTTTGTTTAAAAGTTGTACATTCCAATGTTAATATGGTCCTTCCTAGAAAAACCAGCTGCCTTTTATGGATTTTAAAAAGCCACTGAGTTTTATCAAAGGTTCCTCTTTCATGTTCTTCGATTGCTAAGCTATATAAGTTAACCAAAAGATAACTAAGCATTAACCCACGTTTCCTTTTGTTTTTTATCTTCTTTTGAAATCCCATGAGTTTAGCTAAGTACATTAAATGGAGCATAAATCTTTATGTTGTTTTCATTAAGTCACATATTTGGAATATATATCTGAGACTATTTGATCGATTGTAAAATATTAGCTGCTGCACTGAAGATTTGTGACATGGATTTTAACAAGTGAACAAACATTTCAGGAGCACAGTAAAAATCATTGGCTGAGCAGCATGGATAAGTTATAATACTTGAGTTTAAGAATATTCAGAGAGTTTTTACTCCATAGTATTTTCAGATATAGATATATATATATATATATATATATATATAGCAATTTACAATACTAAACATAAGTAAATTTGGAAATAACTTAATAATTTAGAAATATTTTCCATTTTTTCAGTTTTTTCATGTTTATATTCTTGTCATGATTGCCTGTTAAATTATGTTATATAAAAATTCTTTGGATGATTTATAAAAGCCCTCTATTATACTGGCCCAACAAATAGCCATTTCTAGATTTATATACCCTACTCTTTGATATATCATAAATACAATCTCAACTGTTCTCTCTGTCTCATTTTACTTTGTCATTTCCTGCTCTGAGTTCTTCCTTATACTATATCTTCTGCCCAGAAGTTTTTATTATTTTCTCTCTGCCTATCGAAATCTCATTCACATTCATTTTTAATTATTAAGGTCCTACTATCTGCTAGACACTGTGTTTAGTATCTTCAAAGTATAGCTTAAATGTCACTTAACCCATGAAACTTTTCATAATTTTCTCTGTCCTTTAAAATAATAAAAAGAATTAAGGGGCACCTGGGTGGCTCAGTTGATTGAGTATCAGATTCTTAATTTCATCCCAGATCATGATCTCAGGATAGTGAGATTGAGCCCGGCCTTGGGCTCTGTGCTGGATGTGGAGCCTGCTTAAGATTCTCTCTTCCCCTCTCTTTCTGCCCCTCCCCATTGCACCTCACTCACTCTCTCTCTTAAAAAACAAAATAAAATAAAATAAAATAAAATAAAATAAAATAAAATAATAGGAAGAATGAAAAAGAGAGAGAGAGAGAAAGAGTCGAAATTTCAGTAAAGGACAATCAACATCATAGCAGAAAAATTTGAGGGATTTTAGAGCAATTTAACAAATAATTCCCAAGGACTAATTCAGGAACATAGGTCAAAAATGAATGTTCAAAATTGTCCTGTTTCTAAAACACACAATCTGTTTAGTAGAAGGTTTGCATTTAGAGAGATTTTAAGGTAGGTAGGCTTTATAGGTCAAGAGTGGAAATGTTTGAAAATTGCTATTCTATAATAACCATTCATACAAGTTATTAGAGTTTTGTGCATGGATTTAGCCTTGCCAGTGAGATATTTTGAGCAATTCTCCTCCAACATTGTTTCAGTGCTCCTGTATAGTAGAAAGTGGCCTAAGACTTTCTTGATGTAAGTAATGGTCAGGTTTCCTTAGTTTTCCTCTGAGAACAGTCAAGCATTCTCTTTCATTGATGATAGACATGGTCTCTCCAAGCATTAAGCCGGTTCATTCATTGTCTATGATCCACACATCTGTCTCTGTTATGGCCATAGGATTGTGCTACTTAATCCTGTCTTGAGTGGCTTCCCAGGAAGGGAAAACAATCTCTTTGTCCTAACAGCCCTGAAAAGACGATGTCTCCTTATTGATAGGAGAGAAAGAGGTAGAACCTTTCCAAAGTGAGCAGTGTCTGTGAGAGACTTATTGGTGAAATCTGATTTTTGGGGTTTATTTTCTCCCAAATAAAGATGCAATTTCAAGAAATTGCTTATAAAGATTACTTATAAGATACCTTTTTAGATATTTCAGAACAATTTACTATGTAGGCATTGAGTCTAAAGACTGGGCATGATGTTTCCTAGGGGAACAATAACATCCATTACCAATGTTCAGTGCAGCAAAGAAAATGAAGTGACCCAGATTACAATCCAGAATTTACCTCATTAGATAAGTAATAGAAGCTCAACATAGTTCATGGATTTTTAATTCTGTCTTATATTTTAGGACAGAATGTTGGTTTATTGATAACATTCTATAGCTGGAGGTCCCGTTTTGGAATGAAATGAAATAAATACTAGAGTGTAAAGGTCTCTCAACACCAAGAACTTGAATTAATTTGTACCATAAAGCTATGAATTGAGATAGAAAACTGTGGATTAAAACAATAAATAATAAGTCTATGGCATGCTTTCTGATTTGAGATCAATACAATTTGAGAAGGAAAACAACAATACTGGTGGTAGAATGATCCCTTGAAACATAGTGCCAAGCATAGTGCTCGGTGTATGCAAGGTAATCCATAAATATTTGCTCAATGACTATATCAACAAGACTGTTTTTTTCTTTTCCTCTTTCTCTCCAGCTATGGCCAGAATTTCTCTTTCTAGGACACAGACCTATCACTAGCCCCAAGGGATGGCTACTAGGATGAAAAACAATGAAAGGAACAACATTATTTTGCTTCTAGGTTCAAAAGTGTCATGATTCATAGGTATTAACCTGTTTGGGCTATAGCGCCCAGATATTTGGTCAAACATTATTCTGGATGTTTTGGTGAGGGTGTTCTTGGGTGAGCCTTATACTTAAATCAATGGACTTTAAGTAAAGCAGATTGCCCTCTCTAATGCGAGTAAGCCTTATCCAATTTGTTGAAGGCCTGAATAGAGTGAAAGGCTGACCACTTGCAAGCAGATTGCTTTAGACTTCCTTTGCAACATCAGCTCTTCCTACTTCCATGGAAGACTGCCTTTGGACTTGAACTGCAACTCTTTCCCAAGTTGTCAGCCTGCTGGCCTCCACCATTAGATTTTGAACTCTCCAAGTCTTCACGATTGTGCATGCCAATTCCTTAAAATAAATCTCTCTCTCTCTACACACACACACACATGTACACCATTTCTTCTGTTTCTTTGGAGAATCCTGATTAACACAAAAGGTGAGCAGTGCAAGAGTGAGATAAAATGTTTTAGAAAGCAGGAAGATGATCAAAATCAGATGTATTCTATGTCCACAGGCCTCCCACCCAAACTCATTATAGAACCTCTGAGTTTGGGAGGAGAAGAAAAAGAAAAGACAGTATGGATGAAATAGTGTTAGAATGCAGGGCTGTGTTTTCTGCCCCCTGCCTCTCAAAGTAGACCTTTTCCCTTGGGCCTTATGGGCCAAGCATGGTAGACACTCCAACTCTTTGACAGGAAAGCGAATCTATATTTCACATATGTCATGAGGCCCAGAGAGAAGGAACCACAGTATAATTGCAAATGCCATATAGCAGATCTGATAGAATTATAGGTCTGGGAAGAAGAAGGCAAGAGACAGCTTTGAATTTCCCAGAGAGACATAGAAAGTATTCCAAAATTTCTTGAGCTTTCAAGCATGAAAATTGGATGAAGGAAAAAGAAAATGTCTGCAAAAGTTTCTAATGCCAGTTGGGCCTCCTCAGAAAAATGGAGTCAGTTAAAGACTTGGTTATAGTCCTCCAATTGGCAGAGCCCCAGATGTGGGTGTAAACTGAATTGGCATTCAAAAGATGCATGAATACATGTTAGCAAGACTGTCCACCACCTGGGCCTAGGAGCTAAGATAGTATCCTTCTCACAGTGGAAGAGTGAAGACAGCCCATCAACAGCATCTTATCAGTATCCCTGACTATCAGAAATGGTGCTTGCTTGTGTCCTGGGATTGTACTTAGTTCCTTACATGACCCCCTATCAATGGACAACACTTCTCATTGGTCTCAGATCAATGATAATGATTCGGGACAATAGGGGAGATGATGCTAATGAGAGAGGGATAGTCCCTCATGCCTGGGCAAATTGGAGAAAAGGAATCCAATGAAACTACTCCATGAGAAATTAAGTACCAGAACACACATAAAACTAAAACATTATGTGGTCAAAATTTGGACTCCTTTTAGCCGCAAGCTGTTGAAGTGGTGGAAGTAAGAGTCCGCTTTTCCTCAGAAAAGCTTCCCTTTTAGCATAGCTTAGATACCGTTCAATGGCATATAACTCAGTTTCTAATTTCTGCTTCTTATGAGCTGTGAAAATCACTCAACTATTTCAAACTTGAAAGTCACTCATCTTACAATCAAACCATTCTTCCTTGGGTGCCTCAAACTTTTTAAATATATCTTTTATGTCCTATTAAAAATTTGGAGGCTGAAGGGACTTCAAACTCTGAAGCTATTTCTCCATTTTGTGATTATTTGCTGTTCCAGAATCTTTTTGAAAATAGGAAAATAAAACGCAAAATATTATGTTAAAAGAAGTTTTTCACACTATTTTTCATAATTAGAAAAATGGTTCTCATTCCTAAGTCATTTGAAAGTCACATATTTAAATAGATTAAAATTGGGGCACCTAGGTGGTACAGTAAATTAAGCATCCAGCTCTTTGTTTTGGGTCAGGTTGTAATCTCAGGTCATGATCTCAGGGACCTGAGATTAAGCCCCAAGTCAGGCTGTGCACTCCCCATGGAGTCTGCTTGAGATTCCTTCTCTCTCTCTCTGCCCCTCCTGCTTGTACTATTTCATTCTCTAATATAAATAAATTAATCTTTTTAAAAAAATAAACTAAAGTCACACAAAAGAGTGCTACAAACTTGTAGAGGATGGAAGGTTCAGACATATATAGATGCATAAATGGAGCAATAGATATATTTCAAAAATGAATGGAGATTTCCTCCCTGGTCACATCTTTAGAGGCCCCAAGTAAATGTAGGCATATATTGGGTAGTTCAACTACTTTATTTAGAGCAACAACTTTCAAACTGATATGATAGAGAACTGCTTTGTGGAAAACAAACTACAAATATATAAAACTAGAGATGTCTTATTTGAAGAGTAATGAGAAACCTAACAGCCTCCCTGCTTAGTTTTCTCTGATCTTATGAGAGTGGTCCTTGAGGCATTTTAGGTACCCAGGGCTCTAACAATGCCAAGGACAGAGGAGGATCCTAGAGATTAGGACTCAGTAGGAATCTACACAGAGAAAATCAAAGGGTCTGCTGAATTTTCTCTCTGGTGCTGAGTGGGAGATTCACAGTTGCATAACCAGTACCTAGATATAATAACCCAGTCTCCAGAAAACAGAGGTAAAATTTTACAGAATCATTTTTATTTGGAAGGAATTTACCCATTTCTTGCCTTAAAAGATCTCCCTAATGCAATATAAACCAGTGGGGTTGCGTAATTTTAGAGGAACTAGAATGAGAGAATTTTTCACTAGACACTGTGCCTTACCTTCTCCTCTGATGTATTCTCCAGAAAGTAAACTTGAGTGTAATATTGTGGCACTTAACTTTTCCCAGCACATCAAAGTTCCATATGGAGAGTCTTTACCCAGTGTGATATTTGCTTTATATCAGTCTGGGGAATTTTCAGTGTTTACATTTGTACTGTTTAACCATACTTGAAAAAAAAATTCATCTTCTGTTAATGTGCATTGCTTTAAGCACTGCAGCAGAATGATCACAGTCAAATTGTTTTATAATCAGTAACACACCATTTGGGAATCAGCAACCTACTGTTAATAAATTGTGTACAACCATCCTTCTCTGGAGATGCAGTAGGTCTTTGGAGTTAATATACACTATAGTTTTTCTTGTTTTAGCTAAGATGTACGTTAAGAAGATAGGCTAGGTTAGTACTTAGTGATAAATTATGTGTGTTGATTAGTAATCTGAAATCTGTATGAGTCCTCTATGTATTTTTCATTAATGTTGCAGCTAAAATGTATTCCATAGATAAAAGACATGACTTGAAAGAAAAGTGAAGACTGATAACTTTCTTAGAAAAGAACTAGGCCATTAGTAAGTATGTTGCTTTGCTGCCTAGTGAACACTTGATTTGCTCTTTGATTACTACTAACTTTTAGGGTGATATTTGAAGAAAGTGACATGTGGGATAGGTTAGATTGGTAATAATACTATACTAGTACTGTTTAATTGCATTTTTACAGAGATTCAGACATACCTAATGCTATTAGAGTCAGGAATCTTCAAGAAATTCTTAAATAAACTTGAACTCAATTAGAGCTTCAGACTTTTCATTAACCAATCACATAACAAAGTTATAGAAGTGGACTATAACCTTAACTATGACTTTGCTGAACATAGACTATCACTTGCCATAAGTAAAACCCTATGCTTCTTTTCAAACATTGAGGAAGAGAGTGTTATATAGATAGAAAGACAGTGCTATAAAATTAAGGAAAGTAATGGCCCCAAGTTCCATGTATACTAAAGCAGAAGAGTAAAAGGAGAAGAAAAGAAATATTCAGGAAATTTTGATGTGTGACTGGTCTGATTTGTACAGCTCTGGAGGACAATTGGTCTCAGAGAAACTTGTTCATCAGTGCTGGGTTGACATTGTACTTGAGGTAGGGATAAAACCTAGAAAACAAGAAAAGGTTACTTGCTTCATTACTGGTAAGGAGAAATTAGCTTAACATAATGCATAATTAGCTTAACATAATGCATAAAGACATACGTGTGTGTGTGTGTGTGTGTGCATTTGTGTGCACATAGGGCATAAATATGTAAGTTGGGCTGGAAATTAAAGTGAGTGGAATGAAGAAGGAAATCCAGACATCTCATTTGGTAAGCTAGAAGGGGAGAAATAGGGCTAAACGTAAGTGTAGAAGCCTTTTAGCAAGGGGCTTCTACTTGAATGAAGCTGGGTTTGGTAATTTTCTTTTCCTTCTTTTTTTAAGTTTTATTAAAATTCCAGTTAGTTGACATACAGCGGGTATGTCATACAACAGTCATATTAGTTTCAGGTGTACTGGTAACTTTCTTCTGTGTCTCACCTTGATGATTTTTGTGTCCCTCACCCTGGTGGAAAACTCACATTTACAGTAAAGCAGCTTTATGATCTTGGGTCAACTGGTCTGCAAATATGCCAGTAACATGCCTTATTAGTAAGAGTAGTTACTAATAAGTTAGTAAGAACAGTTACAGATAGAAGTCAAACTGGGGACATTCTCCTCCTAGAAAGTATTAAAATTACCAAAAAGATAGAGTCAAAATTATATCATATTGAATATTGATTAACATCCATTTGGTACTGTTTGCAAATTTCTTTCATGTATGTGTTTTCATTAGAAGTTTGCCCAAGTCTGAAGTTACTATTGTTGTTATTAGTCTCTTTGTTAAACAGAAGAAGAAACTGAGGCTCAGACTTAGAGATTTGCTCAAGGACATTGATGATTTCATTTTTGTAACCCCTATGCCTAGCATAGTACTGACACATGGAAGACACTCAAAAGATGTTTATTAAAGGATTGAGGCTCATTAGTTCTGAAACTATAACCAATTATTTCTGCATTTGTTTTTGTTGCAGGTAACAGAAGAAATTTTAGAGGTATTATAATGATTATATAGAATCTAAAGTCATGGAAGTTGTATAGTTCTTTAAAAAAAATGAAAATGAAAACTGGAAGGTATTAGTAAATCAAGGCCATCTCTCCCCCGCCCCACCCTGTTTCCTGTGTGTCTGCTTCATTTTTTCACAGCCTCTTTCTTTAAAGTAGCTTCCTCTGCTCTTTAGGACTATGGTAGAAAACACAGCTGGCCCATAGCTCCTGAGTTCATATGCTACAGATTAAGTCTCAATTCAGATTCTTAGAGAAAAGATTTCAGTTGCCTCAACCCTTATAAGAGTTCCATTTCTGGAGTATCAAGAATCAAACATGGCTCCTGGAAGCCCACTCCTCCAGTCACATGGCTGGGAGTAGTTCACAGAAAAGGAAGGAGGTGTTGGTTTAGAGGCCATGCAGACATTTCAAAGGTGTCCATTACTATTTCTTTTACCAAATCCTATGGTGACTCTACTCTCCTAGTTTGCATTACTGCCACTAGGAAGGATAATTTTTTGAGATACAGTATTCTTTGTAATGTTCTCTCCTTAGTTTCCTGCCTTGGTATTTTTGCAGAACAGCAAATAAAAGATACCAGGAATGAATGGTTATTTCTGCTTTTGTTAAAATACGACTTCCTTGTGATTGTGTTGCTTATCCCGGAGGTGGAGAGGACTGAACAATTTTAAAATAAATCAAAGTAGATTATACTACAATATTGGTCTACAAACTACATTTCCTAGTCATCTTTGCCAATTGGCACTTAAACTGAGTCCGTCTTAAAGGACAATCTGAACTATCCAGGTAAAAGAAGAGGATGAAGTATGTTCCATTCAAAGGAACAACCATTTGAGGCAAGATATTTCCAGGAACATTTATATTCTAGAATAGCTGCAGCGTGGATTGTAAGGTGATTGGAAAGGTAGACTGGAGAGGGGCCAGTGTAACTAGACATTGGGTATCCGGAGAATGTGAAATTCCATGGGTCAGTGAAAGCCACTGAAGAAGTTATGAGGTCATACCGGTAGTTTAAAACCTCACTCTGGTGAGAACACTGGAGAAACCAGAAACAAGTCAGAAAAAGCAGTGAGGACACTGAAGTTATAGATATTAGATGTGGAAAATGAGGGCTGAGTCAACAAGTTGTTGCAGGGGGAATATAAGAATAGGATTCAATAAGAGATAGTAATAAGGATGTCAGATCTCTGTTGTTGAGAATGTGGGAAATAGAGAATGTTTTTGGCTTTGGTATACAGAGCTATTCATAGAAACAGGAAACCTATGGGAAGGTCAGGTTTGGACATGACGATAATGTGATCATTATCCTTGAATTCAATGAGTTCCGGATGTTTATGGTACATACAAGTGGAAAAGTCCGATAGCTAGCTGGATATACAAGCTTAGAGCTTAGAGTGATTAACTTGGCATAGGGGGTTAAAAAACCACACAGAATTTGGGGAACTTTACATTTAGTTTTTCATATGCTTAATCTCCATTGGTAAAGTAAATAGGAGTAAAATGTAGTTGAGGTATGAAGTTTTAGAGCTATCATCAGATTCTTTGCCTTCAATAGTCGGTCCTTGTCATGACAAATTTCTTTCTTTTATCAGTGCTATTGAAACTGAGTTTCATAAAACCTTCATCTCTAAGAACACATTTCCAAGGGGCAGTTCCAAAGATAGAAAAGTGTATTGGATGGATACTATTTTGACCTAATACAGCATTTAAAAAATGTGTGTGCAATGCTATATGTAATTTTTAGTAGTAGTTGTTTTATAAATTCGTTGAATGGGACAAATACTAATTCTTAGAGGCAGCTATGCTCACCACTATACCACCAACACCGATAAAATACTAATTCTTTAGTGCTCAGAAGTCAGCTTCCT